>NC_048897.1:62754783-63054783 GCF_011077185.1 Oxyura jamaicensis
TTTTTTTTTTTTTTTTTTTTTTTTTTTTTTTTTTTTCCTAATCAAGCTGCATTAGCTGCACATTTTCAAAGCCCTTGCCTTTGGGATTAAAACAAAATAATAAATTTCCAGAAGGCTGTGCTAGCTAATTTTCTCAGTGACCAGAAATTAAATATATTACATTCTTCCAGGACCTTGCAAAAATCTGTGTGTAGACCCTGCCTCCACCATACTCATACCCACATACTGGAATTTTTTCAGTCACCTTAAAACAGACTTCGTATCCTATGGGCTTTGTATCCATTGTGCACCTAGCACTTTGCTCCCTCAGCACCTGTGTGTGGCACAGCCTTTGTCAGGCAGGAGCTAGGGCTGGATGATCTGAGAATCCTCCTACTATTAAAGACTGAAACATTTTGTGTGTTGTGGTGTATGAAGCTGTCACTCCATGTTTTCCTGCAAGATATTGCAATTCAGAGCACAAATCTGTTACCAGTGTGTCTTGGACCCTTTGTCAGCAAATCTTCTCTCCTCTCTCTCTCTCTGATCCTAGGCAGGAGGAGTGAGTGTCTACAGCCATGACTGTACATGATTCTCCCTTTCTGTTCTGTAGCAACTCTTTCAGGCCAAACCAGATGCAAAAGGAGCATTGCCTTTTTAGGGTAGAGTCACTGGAACAACTGAATCTCTGAAAAGCTTTAAATGAGAACATGAAGTAAAGTTCAGTCCCTGCCCCCTTTTAATATCTGGTGGATAAAGAGATGGAGAAAAATATTTTGACCCCAGTAGCAGTCAGTGTCACTGTGTGCTGTCACTCAGCACTGGAACAGTGAAGACAAAAATGAACTCTAGCCACCTGTGAAGTACAAAGAATGTTCTATCAACAAGCTGTCATCTCTGCTCCAGTAGAACCAAATTTTGTTTTCTGTAAACCTCTTATTTTCTATATAAGTATTGAACTGAATGTTAGAGAACCATGTACCAGGACCAGAGGTATTAATTAGAATTGTTACTGTACAGAACTGCAGAGGTCTCCTCTTCACACCTCTTATTTTGCAATTCTAAAATATGTGCTCAAGGGTAGTAGCTTTGAAAGAATTCCGCTCTTGGAAAAGCATTCATTTAGCAATAATAATAAAGATATTGTTGCTTTGTGGACAAAAATAAATTCTACTCCTTACAACAAATGCAGTTGAAAGCAGTTGTTATGGTAACTACTGCAGTATCTTTATCAGTGTTTCTACAGTACTCTTTGGGAGGGGTAAAAATCTCTTGCTCAACTGCACATGGCAGCTAGAATGGGAAACTGGGATACTTCCCATTGCCCAGTAGAGTGATGTGGATTCTGGTAATGTGTTTTAAGTTAACTTCCTCCTTCCCTAGGGGCTGGAGAGAATCTTATGACTCAGGATGCCAAGAACTGGCAAATTTTGATTCAGTTCCATTTCAGATATACATAATGGCAATCCTAGAAAAACTACTGATTTCTTTTGCATTTCATTCTTTCACACATAAAATCAGGGTAGTACTTCACAGGAGAATGTGATGTTAAAATGACAAGCAGTGCATGGGGAACAGTGTAGTTCTTGTACCAGATAGCCAGAGGTCTTATTAGAACTAGTTCCTCAATGTTTCTTGTGCCTTTTTTAACTGTAAGGATAAGAAGAATCAGTCACAGTTGACAGGTGCCCTGTATAATCTGGCTTGACTTCATATGGGTAAAGTAAATAAGCATCAAAATGTCAGGGATTGAAATCTAGAAGATGTAACAGTTATGACGTTGCATTGTGATTAAATTACCCGTGTACCAAGCAATGCTTTTGTAATAAGGACAACATAAATCTGAAATAAACAGTCTGGTTCTGGGTAAGATGTTATAGCCATGAATGCAGTTATGCTTCCTCATTTGTAAGTGTGAACCTTACCTGTTGTTTGTAAGAGTGATGTTTTGGCGATACCTTTCTATGTTTGGCAGTATTCTGTAGTACAGGAGGAGGGGAAGATGGAAGACTATCCTCAAAGAATAGGCAGCTGTTGTGAAAAGGCTTTCTTCTTTCCTGAGAAACTGCTTCTACTGGTATATGATCTCCTTGTGGTTTAGCTCAATTTAGTTCTGGCTGGAACAGCTGAATTGCACCTGAACAGCAATTCAGCATCTGGCAACTGGATTAAAGGTAGGAGGTTGTTCTGTTGTCAGTGATGTGCAAAGGACAGCAAGGGCTGCCTGTAAATGCAGACAAACTGCGCAGATAGACATAGGATCAGAGCAATATTTCCAAATCCCTCAGTACTGTACCCAGAAGGCCTGGCTGAAAGTACAGAGATGTTTTCACATGCCTGGGGTACTCACAGTAACATGCTAGTTTGAAATTCTGTGTGTTTGTGCTGAGGCACAACATAGAAGGTGTGTTACAAATTATGTGAGCTTCAAAAACAAGATTTCAGCAGTCAGGCAAGTGACACTTGTGTGGGGTTGTTTGGTGTGTGACAATATCAGAGTATGTAAGGATCGTGAGAAATGTCTAAATGGCTGGCTACATTGGATTTGCCTTGTAGCATTTTGATGTTAAGCTACAGGAGATGAGTAACACTGGAACAGCACAAGTAGGCATGCTTTGTATCTCCATTTTAGTTACCATAATGTTAATAGCATATTCACTAAACCTGTAGGTAACGTCAGAGCTTCTTTTCAGATTATTTTAGAATTGTTTATAGATACATTTTTCAGGCTTTATAGGAGGGGCTGTGGTTTCTTTCACTCTGCATGTAGTTCTGTGCCAATACCTTAGACATTGCCTTTCTCTGGTAAGGGATGTTACTTCCCTCACTTCCAATGTAGCATATAAGCTTTGCTTGTCAGGACAGTTCAGGGACTGTGTGCTAGTCATCTGTCCTCATTACTGTCAGAATGGCCTTCAGATATCACAGCCAAAAAGCAAGCTGCTGCAATGGAGGCTCTTTTTTAAATGAGGTGTAATTCTGTGCTTGGTAGCCCCTGTCCTTCTCTCTCAGATCTGGCATTAAATGATAAGGGAACTGCGCTCCCATTGGATGAAAAAATGTGATAGCACTTACATCCAGCAGGAGTACTGCTTGTATGTACAGCTTGTTCATTAGCATCACCAGATAAAATGCAGTATGTTCTTTTCATGATTGATGTGTGTAACTAAGCAAATTGAGGGCAGTCAGTAAATGCTTTCTTTAATCTGTTTTAGTATAATTTTGGTTACTTGCTACTCCAGGGACAGCTCCCAGCAACTCATTTTTATAGTCGGAAGAGCACAAGGGCTTCTGTTACAGGGTAGAGTTCACCTTCTTATCGTTCTTGCCAGTTGCAATGCAGCAAGAAATGCTATGTTTAAGGTCTTGATAAAGGATGTAGAAAGCTGAGATATGCATTTATGCATCTTCTTTCTCTTCCATTATTATATTTTTCCTTCCTTTTTGTCTGTTTTGGCAGACACTGTAGTGCAGTGTTTTCTTTTTTCTGTTGGACATTTAACATGTAAATTTTTTTTGGTTCCACCATGGATTTGAAATCTTAAATGGATTTGAGGAAAAGTGTTTAGTGCCTGAGGAACACTGTAAATGTATCCTGAACTTAGAACAAACATGGATTCAAAGCTGTCTAAATATTCCTATCAAGGGAAGGAAAAGTGAGGAAAAAAATAACACAGCACATTCAACTTAACTCTACAGGAGATTTTCTAAGGATGGCACTTGGGGGTATTTTGCTGGCAGTAACTGAAGAAAACTTACTAGATCAGATATAAATTATTAACATTTAAAAGAACTAAGTAGTCGGTAAGGTTATTACTCGTCTTACGACTGTATTGGGAGAACAACATTTGGTATGTACTTTGAATGAAAATCGCAAATGCATCGTTTCAAAAGCCTTGATGTTAACTGATTGTACACCTATGATCTAGACAAGAGCGAAGGGTAGCAGATGGCAGCAAGTACCATAGGGTAAATAAAGAAGGATTGTAATAAACTAAAGAACTCTATAAGAATGGATGCAACTAGTTATGAAAACTTTATTTTCTATATTATAAATCTGCCTATATATAAAACTGTCTGTCCTTTAAAATAAAGACTTAAGTAAGTAAAGAAAAGCAGCTGTAAATATGCATATAGGGTTAACATATATGTTGAGATTTTTATTTTCAAATTGAATTATTTTGGTAATTTTAGATTAAGTTGTGTTTACTTGGATTTGTGCTCTTAGTTGTGATACTGTTATAAAAAATATATATATATATTTTTCTCCCCAAATCTTTGCCCTTACTTCTTAAGTGATTTGGGTTCCTAGAACTTGTTTTCCTTATTTCATCCTCCCGCCAGTTTAGCTATGCTTTCTTAATTCCTTATTTCTGTTTATTCCTCAAGACTCCTACAGTGAGTATTTTAGTAACAGTTAACTGGAGTTAGTCACATCAATCTTGGTAACCAGATCTCTCTATGTGCTGCTCCCAGGAAAGTGTGATACGTGCTGTTTATGGAGTGTCTGGAGGTCCTCTCCAGGCACCTGAGAAGAATCAGGTAAAAACTATTGCCCGTCCAAACGTGTGCTTAATGAGTAATTTATGAATACTCTGCAGCAATGTTTGTATTACCTCTGTGGATAGTCCTTCAAGTCCATTCAACCAGTTGTGAAATGAGCACATTTGGTTATTTGCCTGCAATCTTGTGTTTGCTTATTTGGCTTCAAGGTTTGACTTGTACTTCCGCTTTTCTCTATTTTTTGTTTCAGTTTGCTTGTTCACTTTTACAATTGTCAAATTTGTTTTACACTATTTTTGTGGGGGTTGTTACTCTAACAATAGAGCACCTGGGGAGGTGGGGAAGGTGCTGTATAAACCTATGAAGAATACCACTGTTCTTTTCACAGGCAACTGCTGGCACGTTATGCCAGAGGGATTTCTGCTCAGTTTTTAAAAGCAAAGGTAATACCAGTGCTATTTCAGGGTTGAACACTGAACACTGTAAGGTGCAATGCGAAAAAACAGATAGGGACAGCATCTGCTTTATGATGGATTTGTAGTTTTAGCATCAGGTGTTCAGCCTTTGGATGGAGGTAGGAAGAAAGGAAGGAAAATGCACAAGTTGCAGAGGTTCAACCGCTATATGAATATCAGCACGTGCCTGTCTGAACATATGGGGCTTTGCGCTGTCTTTTCCATTGGGAAATAAACTAGACTTAGCAAGTATAATCCGGCTGATCAACTTTTCCTTCATCTTCTTTTCCATATTTTTGCACCTCCATTCCAACTGTGTAACTGCCCCTCTGCTAGAGCAAATGTTAAAACATCAGTATTTACCATTGTGCTTTGCTCCTTCAGCTTCAAGCTCCAAGGAATATTTGTGATATCAGAAAAAAAAATCTTGTTTGTTCACTGACTTCCAAGTCTTATATTCTTTTTTTTTTTTTTTTTCATAGAAAACTCTAGATCACTTCAAAGATGCATCCATCATGTTAATACAACTTCTTACAAAGATGATAAAACATTGACTCTGACACCATAGTCTCTCTTTTGCCATATGCTGTAAGATACTCAAACTTTTCTGTTAGATCAAATAACTAAGGAGAGAGCCAGTTTTTAGAAATTTTTAGAAAATTAACACTCATTAAACTGTTTCTTGAAGGTTTTGGAAGGCAAAAGTGAGCTCTGGACTGCAAACAAACCACCTTGTTATCCCATGGTAACATCTCTTCTAATGAAAAGGAGAAAAGCTATGGCAATGAGAGCAGAGAACCCTTTCCATCAGCTTTCTTGAATACGAAATAGACAAAACAGTAATACTAAATAGATCAAAACAGTAAAATGGCCCTACTTGCCTAGGCACAACATACTCAGATTGGAAAATGGGAGAATGTGAGGTGAAAGTAATTTGATATAATTTGGACTTTACTTTTTTTAGAATAGGGAAGTAAGACTGATGAGAAAAGATAACTGCTGGGAATTTGAAATGATTTACTGATACTGTTTTTTTGTACGTTGTTTTTTCTTCCTTGTGTGATCTTTACCCAGGTAAAATGATCTCTATAGCAAAGCATATGAATACAGTATCCCGTAGAGGAAACTAAAAAATCCAGGTGATTCATTTTGCTAGCATGATGATATTTCTTTCTTGATCTCTTAATTAAAACAAGCTGGTTCCAAATGGCTGCTGAATCTGACTAGGTATATTCAGCATAAATACTTCTAGCACAAGATCAGTTTTGGCAAGTTGCTGCCCATGGGAAAGCTTTTAAATCCTGTCTTTGCAATGCGTGTTTTATACTTTTCAGCTGTTTAGAAAGGCACTTTCAGCATCCAGTTTGGGTGGTAAGGTAACATAGGTTACAGTGCATGTGTGAGTTCTGAGCGCTACTTACACGAATGCGTGAACAGGCTGTTTGTGAGGTTGAGTATCAGTCGTACTTGTGGAGTGTTTTGGGGATCCGGACTGATTCCTCATAGCATGAAATTAATGCTATTCTAAAAAGTCAATGTGTGTACGCTAACTTAGACTAGGTGAGGACTGATGTCCGTTAGTAGCAGGCATGGGCACACAAGTTTGCACATTATTCCAGTATTTTCATGGAAGCGTTTGGCTTTGGATTTGAGTAAGAACTGCACACACTGATCTTCAGCCTGGGGAAGCAGCAGGAGCTTTCAACTGTGTTTTGTCACTGGTTATTCAAGATGATCAGGAGACATATTTGGAACTATTTTTAGTATCTCCTTCTTGTGAGTATCTCCACAGAACTCAGTTTACTTACATTTCACTCTACAGCTGAACAGTGTCTAGGAGAATATAGGAAATGATAAAATAACAGTAAATAACAAAAATATGATACACAAAGAACCACTAATAATACTGAAGATAAAAATATAATCTTTGGTGGTTTGTTTTGAATTGAAATAAACACTATTTTGTCAATGTCATCTGACATTGCAAAACATTCACAGCTGGTATGAGCATCACTGTCATACATGAATACAGGCGATCTATCTGTTTTCAGAAAACAGTCTTCTGTTTGAGGTCTTCTTGAGGCTAACTGTTAGCATGGCAGTTCTGGAGCAAGCATTGAAGATAGGGGAAAATAAGACACTGAGACTCTGACTTTAACAATGAGAGAAGTTTAGGGAAGTTTTTGGGAACTACGTTAGACAAAATTACAGGCTGAGGCTTACTGTATTGTTTGCGTGTGCTGACAAGAGTTTTCATGCTCCTGCCTGGCTGAGAGGTGGCAAATCTGCAGCCATTGTGCTTGATTTTGTGCTTATGGTTTGGGGACTGGATTTACTCGACTGTAGACTTAACCAAGTTACTGTCTTTAGCCAAGCATTTTTATGTCCCAAAAGGCTGAGGCATGAATAGCCCCTTGGATTTAGCTGAACAATCGGATTTACTTTTTGTGGATAAATGAGAGAACAAGAGATTGCTGGATAGCTATGGATTTGGGTTATGGGGCACCCAGGCTTAGCTGTCAGAATAGGTGGTGGTGAGAAAATTTCTGGTGGTAAGAAAGTTTCAGTATTCTAAGAACTTTGTATACTACTACTTACAGAAAGTCAGTACCTCCAACGTGAATACCACTTACCAAGGACATCAGTAGAGTTTAAAGGATGGACTTAATTTCCTAATTCTTTCTTCAGATCTGACCAAAGTCACCACCTTGTAAACTGTGGGTCTGTTTCCTTAGAATCACTCTTCCTTGTAAAAGCCAAAGAAAACTTCCACTGAATCTGTCGTTTTGCAAGTATATGCTGTTTTGCAGGTACATTTTGTTTTCATATTTTAAGAGGGAAATATATATATATATATATATATATATATTTAACTGGAAAGTTCTGTCCCATCAGATGTGCACTTTAAATAGATGTCTTTCACTGGAAGTAATATACTATGATGAAAAATATACTTCTGTGAGGTTATGAGAAGTTTACAGGTACTCTATCAACAAAGATCCCCTTCTGAGACTATGCATAATGAGACTGAATTCTGGTGAAGTAGTTACTTCCAACTGACACTGCAAAGCCAACTTTAATCAATAAACGAAAAATACACCGCTTTGCTGTTTCAGAATGTAGCTGTCAATAGCACTGCCAAGCCTCATGTTCTATGTTTTTAAGTATGTTCATGATAAAGGTGGGGTGTGTAGCAAGAGAATTTAAGAAACACTCCAGCAAATCAGTAGAGAATACAGTTATTCAAAAACCTTAATGATCACCTCCTGAGCTATTGTTATTAGCACAACTATTTTGTATTCAATTTTTAAGAAGTTATTCTGACTTCACCCTGTGTAAAATGTTTGATGGTTATTTGAACAATAGATTAAATGTGAGAAGCTATGTTCCGCTTTTTGGTCTGTGTTAAAAACAGAAGCAGCATTGAAGGTATTCTGGGTAGCACAGTGATAAAACTATGTTCCAAGCCTTTCAGTTCAGTGTCTTGTTGACATACCTTTAAGACTGGTTGGATGAAGTGCACTTCATTGTGATCTTCTTTCTGCCAGTGAACAGTCAGTTTGTGTTTATGCATGCCTGTGTATATACACACACATTATATCTATATATAGATATATATAAAATATATGTTTGTGTGTGTACGTATATAAATATAATTTATAAGCAAACTGTGGTGCATTCTCTGGATGTGTGACCTTGAAATCTGAATGAATCCCTTGCTCTGTATCTCCAGCTGAGTATCCAGTGCTACCCAGCAGAGCAGCAACAGCTACTTGCTTTATTACCACTTTTGCAACTGCCTTTTGGTCAATGAATATAAAAGGCTTGGTGATGGTTGTTGACTGATTAACTTCTTTTTAGTAAAGACGATGAAGGCAGTACAACTAAGACCTGATGTTGGTGGATTAAATGCCTCAATTTAAATTTCAGGTGTTACAAAAAGATGAAACCAAAATACTTATCTCCCTAATAGCAAAAGAGGACAATATTCTACAAAAGAGAAGCCCAGGAAGGACCAGGCAGGTGAGGAGACTCCAAGAGGACTCCTGAGTCCTCTTGTTCAAGTTGTAGCTGGAAATGAACAGGTGTGGTCTTGGTACTCCATGCTCCTGAATACTTCAATCCTTGTAAAAGTAAGCATGTAAACAAATAATTGAATGAAGCTGTAGAACCTGGATCTCTTCTGGAGACTGTACAGCCTAGTTCCAGAGATATTACCTAGGGATTTCTGACACAGGCTAGACCCTATTATCTTCTCTCCACAGACATCCAGGTGTTCTGCTGCACACATGTGCTCTTGTGGGCACCACAGCTCCTTTCCTCGGTGTTGCTGTTGTCTTGCCTCATGTGCAGCCGTTGTGAGAAGACACATAGTGGAATTTCTTTAGCCTTTAGAAACCACAGTAGGTGATACCCTTGTGAACAATGATGAATGATAGCTGAGGAGATAGAGGAAAATAAATGCATATTGTGCATAAATATTTTAAGAAGTACAGTAGGAGGATTGCTCAGGGTTGCTTGACATTTTCTTTGTCTGTTAATTGTCAGTATATCCTTAGCAGATAGTAGATAGGTTGCAGTTAATTGCAAAGAAAAAGTCATCAAAATATATTGGGAGCAGTTCTGTGGCAGCTGGAGGAAGAGGGGGCTGACTCAGTTGATCTTTCTGGTATTTGGCCTCTGACCATACATAAGTGAAGAAGAATAAATCAGCACTGCTTTCCAAATGATTTGGGGAATATTCTTTTTTTCCTCTTAAGTGCTAGCTTTTCCTCTTTAAAACTATTTTTTTTTCTTATAAACTATTGCAAAGGCAGATCTAGGAATGTTTTTATTCTTTGAGACAACTGGTGACTGAATAATGCTTTAAAATGTTCTGAAAAGTGAAGATAGGTTGTTCTTTTTCACTCACTATGGTGATTATTTGTCCTTTTCAGTGTGAGGCATCACTGCTCTATATATGTAATTTCCCTGTAACTAAAAAGAAAGTGACAAAGAGGCAGTTCATAACATAGTGACATATGTAGCAAAAGATGGCTGTGTCCTTCAGTTATGCTTGTTCAACAGTTTTTTTTTTTTTTTTTTTTTTTCCCAAGAGAAGAGGCATGCAAAAGAAAATGTGTTTTGAGACCATGTGGCTGCATCTCCATGCCCTGAAGCCTTGGTGTCTTTACTGAAAGGAAGCTTAGTTTATATCATGATACTCCATACGAGTTCTGTGGTTTTTCTGTCTGATCATGTGGTTTCCTCCTCATTCATCTGGTCTTCAGGAGATTCTTACTTGCTTGTGAAAAGGAACTCAAGTTGGTCAGTGGCAAAACTTGGGAATGATTATAAAGGTTACACATGCTGTGTACTGAACCTTCTCCCATTGGGATGCTTAACATGTTCCAGCATGCAGAAGGATTGGCTTGCACGTATAGCAAAATACATGCAAAATACCTCCTTGTGGAAAACCTCCTGAAATACATGCAAAATACCTCCTTGTGGAAAACTTCCTGTTTTCTCCACAGGGTGAAATTTTGCCTAGCTGTGGTACCTTGACACTCCAGTTACTGACGTTCTTTCATTGTTGTATTTTTAGTGTGAGTTTGTAGCCAAACAGGCCTGAGGGACCTCTGAAGGCGGTCAGAGTGCAGGTGTAAAGTTGGTCTTTGTTGGTTTTAGCTGTTTCTCTGTTGTTGGCTGTGCATTTTCTTTGAGAAGCTAACATAACTATATATAGCAGAAGGTTGCACACATATAATTAACATGCCACATGACATTAACCAGTCATTAAGAACAATACTGTCAGCTGTTCCTGAATGTGAAGCCAGTCTGCAACAGACGATTTGACACACAACTGGCTCCAAAGGAGGTTAGACTGTTTCTTAAACTAACGAACAGATTTAAAAGTCCAAATAGAATAATAAAAGAGGCGGAATTTACATACAAGTAAAAGCAGCTGGAAATGAAGAGGACGGTAATCCTAGTGTTCTAGTTTATCTCATCAGACTGTTTTTCCTTTCCGCATCCCAACCTTGGCTGACATGAAGTGATACGGCATTGCATTCAAACCTCCTTAAAGGTAGGGAGTGAAGGCAGAGTGAATTCTCACTTTTTGCTGCTGCCTTTGGCTGAAGCCATTTTATCCAAGTCTGTGGTAACCAGGGAACAGTGCATTGAAAAAAAAAGAAAAATTGTAAGAACTAGAAACAAGTAGAATGAAGATGCACTCATTGAACTGAGCCCAACACGGCAGGATTTTTTGTCTGTTCTCCTACCAGAAGAGGGGAAAACTACTTGGAAATCTTGGTGTTGACCTAGATTGAGCAAAAAGGCAAATACTTTTGTCCAGAGAATGTTACAAATGTGAAAATAGGGAGTGATAAGGGATGAAATACAATAGTTGATTTTAAGAAGCTACCCTACTACTGCTTTCTTTCCACCTGTGGTGGAAGGAGTGCCAGGAAGTAGGTTGTGCGCCATGTTTTCTTCTGCTTGCCTTGGCAGGATTTGTCATAGACGCAGCCCACATCTGTGGGGTGTGTGGTGGCCAGTTCCTGAGGGAACTGGAACTTGGGGTGGATCAGCCCAACAGCTGCTGCTGGGAAAGCTGCCTGAGCAGTACTGGTGGTGAAACAGCTCTCTGAAGTATTCTGCTTGTGTCTAAGGTCTTCATCTCAGGATACCAGGAGTAGTGTTGTTGCTGCTCGTCTGTCAGAGGTGGCAGGAGTAGCAGGTGTTCTCCCCTGGCGAACAGCATTATACAACTTTTTCAGATCACCACGAAGCCTTTTTTACCAGTAGTGCTAGCCAAGTGAGTCTGAAGCACTGGCTGCTCAGTTGTAATTTGCACATACAGAATTAGGAACAGTAGTATCTGGTACCAGGCTGTATGTGATAAGCACTGGCTTTTTTGGGTCCTTACATTTTGCGAAAGCATAAACAGGGGAGTAAGTGAGCATTGTTAACAGCACAGCTCTATGGTGATTGTCTGTATTTCAAAACTGGCATTATTTTCCTCTGTGATAAACCTCCTCCAAGATGGCTGTACCTCCACAGAAGTACATGCCCCCAGGTGGAATTTTTCATAGCCCTGACTCTGTTCTCATTTCTACTGAACGTAGGTCAGTGCCAAAGTTCAGAAGCTATAGAACTGAATGACCTTATTTCCAATTGGTTGAAGAGCCAGCATACATTTCTGTGTTCACCTTACAGATTATGAAAAATGAAAACTACTAACTCCCTCTTTGTGACTGCCTTCTATCTTGTTTATAATCTTCATGCTTCTGACTGGGGAAGGGGGTGGGGAGGACATAGCGAGAAAATGCTGGGCTGTAGACCTGCTGCTTAACTTTTAATTTATTGTTTGATTTGCCACTCAGTTTATAAAGGAGAACATGTCGATAGTGTGTAAGCCATTACTTGGCTTCTCTAGGGAAACCGTGAGCCAAAATCATGGAACTTGTACAGCTTGTATTGTTAATGCCCAAGGAACTGGCATCACCTCTGAATCACTGGGCATGACGCATGCAGAGCTGCATAGCACTAGCCACCCTTTCCTCCCATGTGCTTTGGCTGCAGGAGGGCTTTTAACAAGTCTGGGGAAGACTGATACTTGGCAGACATTTGGAAAGATCAGGCTTGGGTTAATGAGAACAGTGAAACCAACACTTAATTTCCAAGCTGATTTCCCTGGAGACAGCTAGACAGTAATAGTGTTTGGACTTTTTTATTCAATAAAAGTTTGAGTTATAAATATTCTCCATTTGTTTTCTATTTACAGTTGTAAAATATTTTAGGATAGCCTACTCAACACCTCTATAAATGCCATGAAAACATAATTGTAAATTAAAAATGTCTATTTTCAGCCCACAAACCCAATTTCCACACACTCACAAAATAAAATCAAAGGGACAGAAAGGAGGGGAGAGAAGAAACTGGGAAGGAGAGTGAGATAGGAAATACAGTACAGCAGGCAACAATGCAGTATTTGCTACACAGTAGCAAGAGAAATGGGTAAAAAAAAAATAGTCTGCTATGATGACAAGCTTTTCAAGACATTTGTTATAGACCAACGCTGTCCAGTGCATTTCTGTAGGACAAGTTGAAATCCAAATTCATTTTCATTGTTTTCTTGCAATTCCAGGCAGCGCTTGGATTTTCGGTTCTGGATTGGACCTCCCTTTAAAGATGGGGAGAAAAAAGAAATGTTTAGATTGTGATCTCATAGCATTGCTACCATATAATAATATAGATTAGAGAACATTCCAGTGTCCATCTACTGAAGTCCATTGCTACTGTGAAAGAGTACTGTTAGAGACATGACAGGTACTAGGTCAGATTTGTAGTGAAGGTTCCTTCTGTCACAGCCTGGTTTAATCCTTAATGCAGTTTAGAATAGTTTCAATTGATTGGTTAGCATTTCAGCAACTGGGGTGTCTGGAATCAAGCTGCGTTTCTAGCTGTGCTCTTTAATGTGGGCCAAAAGCTTTCCTGTTTGTTTCACTTACCTAGCTTAGGGGCTATGCTGTACCTCTGAAACATGAGGAAGAAAATGCAAACGAGAATGAATACCTTGGCCAGGGATGTCCCATAAATAGGATAAAATGCAAAAAATAATTTATTCCTTGAATTCAGAAATGAACAGTCTTCCATAATCTTATGTTGTTAATCCTCAATATATACTCTTCATTCAGCCGTCAGTTTAATACTGCCATGCTGAAGGCCCTTCTCTATCTTCATTGTGAGTAGCAGCAAATGTTAAGTCATTGAGGTTATCACACAATTAACTATAGACCTAGAGAACAATTAAATAATCAGATAGATGACCTAAATTACATTTTTTTTCCCTTTTAATTCTGGCTTTTTATTGAGAGTTTAATCCTCTCTCCTATCTAGTAATGATAACTTGTACACATTGTCTGGGAATTTTCTTCCACGATACACAGCATAGAATAATTTACACAGTAGTCTGAAAGGCTGTCTGTCTCTAGAGGATGTTGGACATCCATCACAGAGAATTACTGGCTTAATCTGCATATCAGAGAATGGAGTCTAAGTCAGTACAACCACATTAGTACAGCTGAAGTATAGAAAGAGCAACCACATATTGAAATGGCGTATTTGTACAATGGCGAGTAATAGTTGCTATCAAAAAAAAAAAAAAAAAAAATCCCTCCAAAATCACAATAGCTTACCAGTTTGTTTCAGGTCCATGTTACAGAAAATCAGAAGCGTGACAGATTACTATTATAATCACAAGAATCTTTGCATAAATCTCACAGAAGTGCTGAGTTTGCTCTTCAGAGAAGGCTGTTTTTCAGGCAAGGGTACCTCATTCCATTCAGCACAAGCTCTGCTTCATTCAGCCAGGTGACAAGGGGGAGTCTCCTCTCCTCCTGTCACCCCAGTCATACTTAGTAAGTACTTTTTCTGAGAAGTGACATCTAGAAACATTTTGGGATTTGACTAGCTAATGAAACACAGAATTAGGTTTGAAAGCTGCAAGGTTTAAATATTGCTTTGGGTAAGAGACCGTTCCTAGAATAATCCACAGAATTCAAAACATGAGGCTCACATAAATTCTCCTTGGTAGGCCTACGTGCAGAATCTAGATATGATTTTCACCCATTACTTTGCTAGACAGCCGGGCATACACTAGGCATTTTAATATACCTCTTCAACAAAATGCTGAATGAACTGTATTTTTCCACTGCTGTTTAAGTATTATTGATATCCATATTAATAATGGTACTTAAATGTGGGTGTATGGTGACAGCATAAACTCTAAGCTATCTATAAGCAGCGTAACTGTCTGACACCCAGAAAATTCATTTGAAGTAGCTAGGAAACTAGACACAGCTTTATTATATGCTCTTTGTTCACTTACACCCCCCCGCCCCCCCCCCCCAAGTTACTGTGGCCTGCTCACTGAAGTTGGTGAGAGTTTTTCAAACAAATTCAGTGAGCTTTGAATCAGGGCCTGTGGAAATAAAACTCAACATAATGAATATTTTCTCTTTGACAAAAATAAACTTTTTCAGAGCTTCCAGCTGGTGCTGGACATGCTCATGTTTCCGTCATTGAAGTTAGTTCTGTATCTGTCTCAAGCATTTACATATATCAATTAGGCATTTTCTCAGTGCTGGTGTCTAGGACATCTTCAGCTTAGATCTTGAACAGAAAAAGCAAGAGAAAAAGTTGGTTCAGAAAGCCAACCAGCTATGGGAGAGTGTAGTTCAGGTCCCTTCTTTACCCAATTTTTGTATCTGAGATATGAATGTAGGTATGGTACTTCTAGACCTTGCCTGTCCTTTCTAACTCATTCGCATTAAGTGAAGGAACAGAATTACTTCTCTCCATTTTATGGAAAGCATGACAGCTAAAATGCAAGTGTTCCTTGGTAGACCTCTTCTTGCTTCTCCTCTCTGTCGAAATGCTGTGAAATGAACTCTGTGAGGTCTATCCTGAG
The DNA here is from genome assembly GCF_011077185.1 of Oxyura jamaicensis. Lineage (NCBI taxonomy): Eukaryota > Metazoa > Chordata > Aves > Anseriformes > Anatidae > Oxyura > Oxyura jamaicensis. The sequence goes on from NC_048897.1 coordinate 62,770,177, forward strand.
AATTTTATGCTTATGAGTAGAGATTAGTAGATGCTCAGGTCTGGCCCTAGTGTGAAGTTATCTGTCTCTTCAGCAGCTGGGCTGGGGCATCTGCTTACTTTGTTGGCTGCATTTTGTGAATCCTATTCTTTGGTGCCTATTTTTTTTTCTCACCAAGGACTGTGTATGGGACTTAGTCGCCTAATTACTGCTCTGCTACCTAGAGCAAACTGTAGCACAAAGTCTTAAATACTGCCATGCTGAGTTGACATGTCTTTCTGTCCTTCCGCCTAAATCCTATTTGTTTCAATGGTCAAGGGTTTCTGTTACTGGAACAGGCCCAAATGCCTTCCACATCTGTTGAGGCTTTCAGGAGATAGGAAGAATGCTCACAGTGGAGACAGATGTTTCTCCTCTATTCTAAATCACGGAGAGCACACCTTGCTATTACCAGTGAATGCATATGTGTGAAATACTGTACTACTGGCAGCTACAGAAAGAGAGTATAAACCACTCTCAAGGACCCCCTGCCTTCCTTTACCTGATTCAGCTTCTCAGAACCAAGTGACTTAAGACAGAAAAAAGGCAGAGAAAGCTCTTCTTGATAAACTGTAAAGCGCTCTGTAGTGGCTACTTTAAATCACTCTGCTGAGTACATTGAAGGCTTCTGTATGGAACACAGAAGACACCAAAGTTAAGTAGTGGTTAATATGTGTGAGCTGAATGTTTGAGACAGCAGAGGTGCTTTTAAGAAGATGATTTTTTTTTTTTTTTTTTTTTTTCTACAGAAGAAAAACATAAAAGCTCCAGTCCTGTTAGAAATGGAACAACTCAGCTGGGGAGAGATGTGAGGTCTGTGCAAGAACCATGGCTTAATCCCACAGAGAGGGTGCAGTCTACACAGCTTTGGTTCCTTTTAGTAAGCATATGAATGGAAGAATTGCTCTAAAGTACAGGGAGAAGGGTTTGTATAGCACATAAAATTTCCTCTTGTTAGATTATTTAATTTTCTTGTGTTCATTTTTTCCTTCATATACTTAATGCAAGTCTGTCGTAGTGGCATTATTTTATTATCTCTAGGGTGATGACACTGTACTCACACTGTACTCACTATATGTTGCAAGGCCTGAATTAGCTGCATAATTCATTAAAGCACAAGAACTGCATAACTCCACTTCAAAGCAAGTAACCACATGATACTCACTGAAAGCTAATACTACATTTTGCAACTCTGGCTTAGCCTCCAAATTAGAGCATCACTGAATAGCTTCTGCAGTCTGTCAGCATCATGTGCATTTAGAATCCTAGAACCATATATAGATAAAAGGTGGTCTTTAATTCTTTATTTATAGCTATTTTAGTAAATTTGTGTAAAACTCGAGTCATATTTACCGCTCAGCAAAATGGCCTATTGTATTACTACACTTCAGGCTAACTGAATGTGAAAGGTGAATGGTCTGCCTGTCTGGTTCCCTTTATCATCCTAGTTAAGACCTCTACTTTCCAATTTAAAGGTGAAAATTTGGTAGACTAGGGTAATGTATTTTACAATGATACATAGCATATGATTCTATAGGCTGAAACAAGTTACCGAGGAATTCTGCCCAGTCGCACAGAATTAGGATTAGCATCACTGATGATGAGGGACAGTGCAAAGGCAGTAGAAGTTTCAGGTGGATAAATAAATTCAGGTCAACTATTTTATAAAAACATATTGAGTGTGACAGCACTAGTAAGTTTGATTGAAAATTTGATGGGTGTTACGGTGTGGGTTGAAACAATTTGAGAAGTACAAATGCTCTTTACTCCTAGTACCATTAGACCTTATAAAAATGATAGTGGTTCATAAGCGTACTTGTAAATGCTATTTCAAGTCATCCGTCCTTTTATGGCCAATAGCTATTGGAATGTGTGCTAACTCAGGCTCGCAGAACAGTGGCGCACAGTAATACTTTTGGCTTCCTTTAGAATTACTGCACTTTCTGCAATTCTGCCATACATAAGCAATTTCCTGTTAAGTCTTTCACTGAAGCAGAATTTAGCCAATACTACAGCATCTAACAATGCCTTGTGATGTGCCTGCAAATTCTAACATTGTTCAGTACAAGGATGTTTGGTAGGAAGTCCCATGTGTACTACTATGCAACTACTAACATGCTTTTAGAAAGAGCATCATGTTGAAAGTATATGCTTTTATATTCTAGGTTACAGCTGGAGTGATAACCACCTGTACAAAGTAATTACTCTTTATTGAACTGTCCTGTGGGTTTTGTTTTGGTTTATTGTGTGGTGGTGGATGCAGCATTCCCAAACCTTCCCCGTCCCATACTTGTTCTGCAGAGCAGCAGCGTGCGACAGGTCTCTCTGGAATGTTGGTCCTTGCAGAACCAAGCTTAGTTGAAAGCTTCCATAAAGTTTCACTAACGGCTTGCTATCCAGAGGGCTACAAATGGGACAGAACATCAGTACAGCTTGCTTTGCAAATACTAGTTATGTTAAATGCAGTTTTTTTACTAGGAACATTTGTACAGTGTACATATACCATCTAACTGGGAACTCCTGCCCCATCATACTATTGCTACTGCAGAATTGGTGCTATGTACCGTGTCACAGTCCTTAAACCTCCTTCAAAACCAGAGAAAGCCCTCTCTGACTTTATAACAAAAAAGGAAAAAAGAAAAAAAAAGGTTGCATTAGGAAATTTCTATAACATATCCCTTGTCAAAAAGTACTGATCAGTTTGTAGTAGTTATTTGGCCTAAAAGCTCCCTTTATGCTTATTTAGCGTTCATACTACACAACAGGCTCCTTTAATTGGGTGACATTTTTACTGATCAAAGTGTAAAATTGTTCTGATTTCTGGGTGTATTTCATAGAAGTTTACCATTGTATTTACTAAACTGCTTCAGTAAGAATTCTCTACCGTCAGGACCGAATAATTTTCTATTCCTTGTTGCTCTGAAGTCAGTTTGCTAAAGCTGTGTTTTGATGTATGAACAGCAAAACACATGGCAGAAAAGGCCAGAGATCCTGCATCATGGTTTGAATATTTTTAAAGGAAGGATTTGAATGTAGATATGTGGCATCATTAAAGTGGAATAAGTAATTCACAGCAACTAATTGACTTCGTCAATTCAGTCAATGTTTGTACTTGGCACAGCTGCCAGACATGACCCATGATGCTTAGGTTGTTAAAGTACGTGTGATGGGTTCTGTAAGCTGCAAGTTGCTGTGTTGGGTTTCAAATTTTCAGAAGAAAAATGTAGACAAGGAAAACAGAGAAGTGAGGGAAAACAGGGAAGTGAGGGTTTTGATTTAAACTGAAACAGGGCTCTATAGCCTAGAAATACTCTTGGGCATAAAACTTATACAGGATTTGGTTACCTGTAAAAATGAGGGGTATTAAATGAATGCTGCAGATCGTCAGCAGTCCTGAAAATGAACTGAAAGCTCTTTTTAACAATTTACTATAAGGTTATACCCATTTCTTACAGTGCCTAAACTTACTTTTGTGCTCATCACATATACTTAAAAAAAAAAAAAAAAAAAAAAAAAAAAAAAAAAAAGGTGCTCTGCTCTTATCAGCTTGCCTCACCATGTCTATTTCTGAAAAAAAAGGTCTTAGTTAATAAGGGGTGTGTGTATGCATGTACATGCATAGGTATTTACAAAGTATATTCAGTCTTGTATCATAAATTCCATATAGATCCTTGTATTCATTAGTCTCTAATTCTCTACTTGTACCTTAATCGACATCCTCAGATATTTACACGTTCATTCAACCTGTGAGGTGGAAACTCTGATCTTTACTACTGCTTTGATACATTTGAATCAAAGAATGATTCAGCGATGAGGTGTATATAAAATAGACCTTCACAACACATCATCTTATCATTTGTTTCCCCAGAACATTGGGGTAGATTTTCAGTGACTGTTTGTGTGCCAACTATAACTCTCCCAAAAAACCCTGCTGGATCTTCAGAAGTCATTCATCTTTTTTATGGTCACTTCGGTATGGATCATGCTGAAGTAAGAAAGTGGTCATAGGAGAATGTCAGTAATCGATGCCATGCAGCACTCAATGTATTATCTAAAGCTTGGAAATATTGGATGATGATACTGAGCCTGTAAGTTCTTACAGTTACATATAGGGTATAAGTGTATATATAATGCTAATATAATGGTAATTGCTTAATTCCTTCTGAATCTAAAACAGTATGACAAATTTTCCAATTCTTTGGTGCTCTATAAGTAAGGCAGATGCTATAATAAGATGCTATAATATATTGTTTCTTCAGATATTTCAAAATTAATTTTAACTATTTAAATTAAAATATTCCTCAGCAAAGAATACTGTTAGCTGTTGCTTTTCTTCAAAGAGACTTGGTTCCATTTACATTTGTCATGACTACTGTGAAAAGGTGTGCTTAACTGCTATTATGTGTATGAAATACTGTATACAGAAATGGTACATATTACAAAGGTATTGTCTGTCAGCTATTTATGTCACTACATATAGTTAGGCAAATGAGAATCTTTACCAGATACTGTTTTTAAATGTGAATTTATTTTTTCAGTCCTAACCAAAATTATTGTTGGTAAATGAACTTTTTTCTAAGGGAAACTGATTGCTAGAGTTGGTAATGTGCAACAACTGCTGTGATCTCTCCAGGTACAGGAAATCTATTGAATTAATTGTCGGTGTTCAATGACTGACAAGATTTTTTTTAATAGGCTGGGTTACTTTTAAGCATACTGATGAAAGAACTTTTTATAGGCATGCTGAGCTGATCATTTGAACAAAACAAATCTTGGCCTTCGTGAAGGGAGCGCATTAGGGGTCAGGAAGTGACTCCTCATGGTGTTACAGTGAACTGCCGACTCTGAACAGTTTGCGAAACAGCAAGCATTGACTACTGTTGGAGGAAGTCTGCTAGACAAGGTAATTAATCTAGTTACTTATTTTTACAGTGTGCAATATGGTAAATTGCATATTCCTAGGTCTTACCTTTTTGATTGATTTTGAAGAATCCATCACTTGTGTACATGTTGCTTTCTAAGGTTCTTTCTCCATTGCTAATCTGTGGAAAGTGTTTGTTAACATCCCTTTCCTCCCCATTTTTGAGTGTGCATGAGTATGCAGTATGAGGTTGCTAATGAACATCCTTTCACAGCATGCAGCACAAGGTCATGTGTAAGAGCCTGGTTCTTTCTCTTTTTCTCCTTATCAATGAAAATATTGTTCTAACATAGCATACCAAAAATTAATTTCCAGATGAAAAGTGCACATTATTACTGCCAACCTTAGCAGAGGGAGATATCTAGCTACTCATATTCAACCTAATGAGAAACTCCTTTCAACACTGTTAGAAACCCCAAGATTTTTATCTTTTTCCTAAGAAAGTGGAGATAATTATCCTTGGGCATCTTAACAGATTGCCAGTGATTTAGAGTGTTTAAACTAGAAAAATTATTCATTCCTATTGCTTTATGAGATGTAATTCTTACTAAAATGTAACTCTTCTAGAAAACAAAAATATTGAATGACGTTTTATTTTCTTGGGGGGTGGGAGTGGTGTGTTTTACTAACCTAGGTTTTCTAATCTGAATGCTTAATATGAGGGCTTACTAACTCATTTTTACCCAGAAACAGAACAGTTTGCATTGTCATTATATGCTTATGATTAAACCAATGGATAGAAAACAAGAAATAAATAGAGTGCCAACTGATATAAATTAAGAAATAAATTTTCACTAGTATTTCCATTGATGTGCGTATTCTAACAAGGAAGTTTAAGTTGGGCTCTTTCGAACTCTGGTCACAATACCTGGGTATTGAAAATAGCTTTTTCCTTAGTCCTCACAGAAAGCTGTAAGGTGATCAGAATTGATACTGGGAAAGGAATTTCCTTGCAGCTGCAGTGCAGATCTTGCACAGTATACTCAGACAATAATGAAAATAAACTATTTTTTGTGTTATACTAGGTATCGTCACTGTCAGATTCATGGTACCAGACTTGATGGCCTGATCATCTCACAAAGTAACAAGCAATATAGCAATATATTCTTGTCACATACGCCATCATTGCATCCTAATTTAATTGTCTTCCAAGTGAAAATTTTTCTAAAATATTTTCTATATTTTCATGTTTAATTGTTTAATTTAATTAGGATGTTATTTGGTAACCAAATATTGCTTACATACTTAGTTCTCTTGTTTCCTTTGGAATTAAAGATGCAACTTATACTCATTTGATCAGGACAGAGTTAGGGTTCTTTTGTTCTCTTCTTTTTTTTTTTTTTTTTTTTTTTCTTCCTAACTGAGAAATTTGAATAGATGTATGCTAAAGGTAAAAAAGTTCATCCATCTATCTCACAGCTGACAAAAGCAGAACCCAAGAAGTGATTGGCTCAGTAAAGCAAAGGAAGATCCAAGATCAGAGCTCAGACCTCCTGAAATCCAGCAACTTCATTTGGTAAGTGGTGGTTTTCAGTTAAATTATAGAAAGCATCATGGGTCTGACCATTCTTTTGTATGTCTGTTGGCAGCAGCTGTCTTTGGCAATGTTTGGAGAAATCCTATCTGGACATCAGAAATTTTGGAATATTGGGTAGAACTAGAACAAATAATTTATTTGTTAATAAAGGTGGTGTTGAAAATTAATATGCTAAAATATGCAAATAGGGTATATGTTTTCAAGGAAAAACACAGTATGCATTAACTTTCTTTTAAATTAATTCAGCACAAGTGTCTTTGGAGCTTAAATGCAGTCATCAGGAGAGTAAATACTGCATAATACGATATACTGAAAAAGGCTTGAAATGTACCTGCTAAAAGCTCCTTTTACTGCTGTAGTCACACAAAAACTTCTAGCTGGCAAGTTCTGTACCTTATTTGCAATGACTAAAACTTGCTAATGGAAAATTACTCCAAATAGAAGACTAAACTTATACAAGAAAACATTTGGGTTGCCATTAGCTACGTCAATAACTGCAAGCAAATTTAACATCATTATTCAAATGCTATACTATATAGTAATATTTGTATAGAGGTTTTTTTCTGCATGTGAATTATCTGCTTATACATTCTTGTTTTTTTAAGATGAAGTCAAGTACTCAAAATAGAGAATTCTTTCAGATTTTTATGCTTCCAAATCCATTCTGCATAAATGGGACTAAAGAGCTTGTAGGCTTATAACAAGACATAGTTCAAGCAGTCTGAAAAACAAATATTTTAATATGCTTGTTTTTAAAAGGAAGTATTTAGTATGACAAGAATATTGGTTAAGTTGCACATGAATTAGAGCTAAAGCAAAAAGAATATAAAATCATTTAATACCACTTTCTCATGTCTAAACAGCACAACAGTTGAGGTATCTTGTCCTTCAGCTCTAACACCTTGTACAGATGGTAACACTTTTGCTACCCAAAGTAAAGCATTACATGGAGGCAAACTAGGGTAATATTTGAAGACAGACAAAGAACAGCTAAGAGTAGAAAAAAAGTGCTGTTGATGTACTGGTCCCATAAACTAACACAGCACTGGACATGTGGAAGTGCTCTTTTGTGGCTGAGGTTTAAATCTGAGCACTTGACAACAGTGGTCATATAAAATCAGATAGTCTCAATAAAAATACAGGGTTAAACATAATTTGTTGGCTCAATTGATTGAATAATTAGGTTCTGTTTTTCTTTTTCTTTGTTTCTCCTGCAGTATCAGTCTGTTTTTTTTGTTTGTTTGTTTGCTTGTTTGTTTTTTTAATAGGATCACAGTCACTTTCTGTTCTGAGCTGCCAGGCAAATATCACTGCGAAATCGTATAGCTGTATGGCAATACAACATGTCTTAACTGCAAATACAAACTAAGCGTATTTGTGTCCTTTGAGGTTCAGAATAAATTCAAATTCTTGATAAATTAATGATGCTGTTTTTCTATCCCATGGCTCTCATAATGGAAAAAATGGAAGAAGTTCATAGGGATAACAATTTGCAGGACGCTCACCATTGCAATCGCAAATAAAATAGCTTCACAGAAAGAAAAGAAGAAACCAAAGATAATTACTGAGATTTTTCTCACACAAATAATTAGGTAACAGGTAACTTTTTAAAAAAGTTCTAAGATAAGACAAAACCATTAAACCTTTAACAGATCATCTTCATTAAAAGATACGCATCTAATAACCTCTACCCTCTTTATCTACATGAAAAGTAACATGCTTACTGCCTTGTATCAGCAGCGCTGCCAGCAGCATGTCTGTGAGCCACACAGCTTAAATCACTGGGTTTGTCACCACAGGTCACTCATGCGATCTTCTGATAATTTGCTTATATATATACTGATATACATACTGAGGAGGAAGTCCTTCCAAGAACGCAAGTACCAGCAAGAAGGTGCTTGCTATTAGGTTTAATTTAAACAACAAACAAGATTCAGTTCACTATCTATTCATAATTTCCAATTTAGAGATTTGAGAGTGCCATCAGATGAAAAAAGAAAGTGTACAGCTGCTGGAAGGAGGGTCAGGCGACGAGGAAGGAATACAGGGATGCTGTTCGTCTTTGTAGGGAGAAAGTAGGTGTGGCCAAAGCCCAACTAGAGTTGAAGCTGGCCATGTCTGTGGGAGACAATAAAAAAGTTTTTTTAGATATGTGAACGGAAAAAGGAGAACCAAAGAAAACATAGGTCTGCTGCTTGATAGGGAAGGTCTCCTCACAGACAATGACATAGGCAAAGCAGAGCCGTTTAATGCCGTCTTTGCCTCTGTCTTCAACACTGATGATGGGCTTCGGCACCCAGGGTGCCCTGAGTTGGAGGACCTTGACAGTGGGAATGACAAACTCCCAACGGACTCTGAACTTGTATGGACCTGGATCCATGCAAGTCCATGGGTCCGGATGGGATTCATCCCAGGGTGCTTAAAGAGCTGGCTGATGTCATCATGGGACCTCTCTCAATTATTTTTCAACGATCTTGGGAATCTGGAGAGGTCCCAGTAGACTGGAAGCTGGCAAATGTTGGGCCAATTTTCAAGCAAGGTAAGAAAGAAGACCCTAGCAATTATAGACCTGTCAGTCTCATGTCCGTGCCTGGTAAAATTATGAAGAAGATGATCCTTTAAGTTATTGAAGCACACCTGGGGGACAGTGCACTCATTGGTCCCAGCCAACGTGGGTTCATGAGGCGTAGGTCCTGCCTAACAAATCTGATTTCTTTTTATGATAAGATCACCCATCTAGTCGACCAAGGGAAACCAGCTGATGTGATCTTTTTGGACTTCAGCAAGGCTTTTGACACAGTTTCCCATACAAAATTGGACAAAATGTCGAGCATACAACTTAACAAAAATGTCATATGCTGGGTGAGCAATTGGCTGATGGGCAGGGCTCAGAGGGTTGTGGTAAATGGGGCCACATCTGGTTGGCGGATGGTCACTAGTGGGGCGGGGGTTGTGGTTGACAGCAAGTTGAATATGAGCCAGCAGTGTGCCCTGGCAGCCAGGAGGGCCAACCGTATCCTGGGATGCATCAAACACGGCATTGCCAGTCGGTCGAGGGAAGTGATTGTCCTGCTCTACTCTGCGCTGGTGCGGCCTCACCTCGAGTACTGTGTGCAGTTCTGGGCACCACAGTACAAAAAGGACATTCAACTGTTGGAGAGTGTCCAGAGGAGGGTGACGAAGATGGTGAAGGGCCTAGAAGGGAAGACATATGAGGAGCAGCTGAGGTCACTGGGCCTGTTCAGCCTGGAGAAGAGGAGGCTGAGGGGAGACCTCATCGCAGTCTACAACTTCCTCGCGAGGGGGAGTGGAGAGGCAGGTGACCTATTCTCTGTAAACATCAGTGATAGGACCTGCAGGAACGGTGTTAAGCTGAAGCAGGGGAAGTTTAGGCTGGACATCAGGAAGAGGTTCTTCACTGAGAAGGTGGCTGCACACTGGAACAGGCTCCCCAGGGAAGCAGTCACTTCACCGAGTCTGTCTGAATTTAAGAAGTGGTTGGACTGTGCACTTAGTCACATGGATTGGAAACTGGGAGTGGACATGACAAAGAAACTACCTGTTGTTTAATGGTGCTAGCCCCTAGTTCTGCACTATGTGCACTCGGCAAGGGGCATATGAAAGTGGTACAGAGATTCTCTGCTTGGTTCACAAGCCTCCAGTTTAATCCTGCCACACCATCTCCATTCTGCATTGTTTGGTATATGGCTGTGGGTAATGGTTCTAGCTAGCAATAGTATTGCACATCTTTAAATTTCATGACATAAAGGGATGTGAGAATAATTCAGGATGGCTACCTGTCAAAAGCCAAAATCTGTGGGATGAACACAATGTAAACATGTTCGGTAATTTTCAGGTACATTCCTTGTTTATACAGCTACAGAGAGTATCTATTTAAGCTATATAATACCTATCTATTATCTTTTTAATATCTATTTAAATATGATACGAATGACCATGCTTTATCTGTGGAACGCTGTAACAGTTGAGTAAATTAATTTGCTCCCTTCTCTCTTCAACTTACCTTCCAAAGGAATTCCTACTATGATATTTGGGAAATGATACATATAGGAACCACAGTTGTCAGCAACAAATTTCATTTACAGCTTCTCAAGACAGCATAAACTACTGCCTCTGAACACTTCCAAATGGGAAGAATCCTCCAGCACTGACTAGCATTACACTTCTCCATAACACATAAAAGCAATGTTAGCATCCAAGGCAGGTGCAACTCCTAGTGGATGCAGATACAAGACAGTGCTGAGCATGTGCTGTGCACAGGTTCTCTCTCTGATGAGGTCTAAGGTGAGTGTTCCTCCATATAGATACATTCTCTGCTTACGTTTTTGTGGCAACCACACTGGAAGCTAAATTAAATTAACAGAGCCTGTTGTACTGAAAAAAAAAATCAACATGGAACAGCCTTAAAATGATTCACCTCTTAGGTTTTTACCTCTGTTTCATGTCCTTTCTCATAGGTTTTTTCTTTTTGCAGAACCCTTACCTGATACGTATCTCACAACAGTAAATAGTAATGACAGCAGGGCTAACCTGGTCAAAAGCATAAGAAACAGCCATATCCCTATCCACCTAGGTAGGAACATGTAATTCATTAAGACACTACAAGATAAAGAGTAACCGTGGAAAAACTTATTCCTTGTGCCTTTGTTATGCTGTCAGAGGGGCCCTAATGTGTCATAAGCATACTTTCTAAATCGCTACATATAGAACTGCTGTCAGCCAGGTGATATATGTAGAGATAAATTTCACTCACAGGACAGCAATTATGTCACAACTGCCTTTCTATCAGCAGTAAACCTGAAAAATCAGACTGGAAACTGAGGATCTTCTTAAAAATAAATGACTTACTGCAGCATTTAAAATATACTCTCTCTTACCACACCAAATAAAGTTAATAGTATTAGATAGTATAGTATTAGTATTAGATCAGAAGAGCATGGTTTTGGCCATCTGCTGTTTCCAGTGAAAGGTGTCCCAAGGAGGTTAAAGTCCAGGGGCATTAGTCTCCATCACCTACCTCTTAGAGCACCTTGTCTGTCACAAAACAGATTATGTTAAGACAATCAGTGCAGCAGCGCCAAGGACGGCAGATTTACTGAATGCGTGGACAGCAACTGTCATAGACAAGTGCTGCAGACATGATGCTTCCTGCAAACATTCAGTTACAGTGGGGAGCAGACTGCTGCTGCCAGCACACTGCATGTGCACCTGCACCTTGCCATAAAGAGCTCACAGGCTACGAGCAGGATTGTTTAGTGCCAGTATTATATCACACAAAGACCTTCAAAGTATGTCTTACCCCAGAATGACTGCAGTAACTATGGTAAGTAAATCTAAAAAATATCATGGGGAATAAGTTCTAAATTACAGGCACAGAGTGGCAACTGTTAGTTTTTGCTTTCCTAATGGCTCTTGATGCCAGAGCAGGTTTCTTGATACCATGTATAAATTAATGTTTTAGTAGAATTCTCACCACTTTACTACCATGTAATTCTTGTCCTTATCCTTTCTGCTTTGTGTCATTTCTGATCACTTACCTTTTGGTAAAAGATCTAGTTTTGTTCTGATTAAATGAAAAAGAGACATACTGAACTAGGTGAATTGTCAAATACCTCTAATGCTCTAAGACTTTACAGCATTAAAGTATTCCCAAAATAAGCATTTCTCTAGGAGAAGACTTGACAGATAACCCCAACAACAAAATTATTGAACACTACCCAGTTGATGGGAGTCTGTTCAGGGCTAATTTACATAATTTGACATAGTTGCAGTTATAAACACTTCCAAGAAGCCTTGGAAGCAAGAATGTAACTGAAGCCTACATTTTACTGGGTCTCGTTGCATTTGGCAGCTGTACAAAGCTGTGGAGCATAGAAGTTTGCTCACATGGATCCTGATTATACAAACATAACACAAGCTTTGAATGCTCAATAGACTTTTGTCCTGTACAGAAAAGCTACCACAAAGTCTCCCAAGGCTTCTATCCAGTCAACCCCCACAAAATACAATGAAAACTTTTGAGGTACTGGTGGTGGTTCCCTCCCTGTTAATACCTGACAAACTGCTATTCTATCCAAAGGCTAGCATTTCCTGAAAGAATAGCATGGATTTCCTGAACATTTGACTTGAGCTTCCAACAACTGAAGGTAACCACATAACAGAAAATAATAATAATAATTAAAAAAAAAAAAAAACGAAGTAAATCATATTTTATTTTTAATCAAGTTATATATATGTGTATATACATAGAGTTCTAGTCATACAAATATGTAAATGAAGTTGGACAATAATTCTGTAATACATCTACAGACTCGAGACTAGTTGAGGATGACACCAATTTTCTACTTTTGTCGTAAGGATTTTTATCGTCTCTACATTCTAACAAGGCAAGTGAGAAGGAAAAAGCTATCTGAAAAATGCACTTTTCAAAAAATATAGCTTTATAGCACCTATAAAGCTATAGCCATTTAATAGAATCATTAAGGTTGGAAAAGACCTTCAGGATCATCTGGTCCAACCATCACCATACTACCACTGTCACCCACTAAACCATGTCCCCATGCACCAGATCCAAACTTACCTACACCTGAATACTTCACAAACTTCAAGACTACATAAGCATCAATACTTACAGTCCTGCTATTTTTCAGTAGTCCTGCTCACTGCATAATATGGAAAAGAAATTCCAGAACTTTCAAAACATAATAAAAAAGACTCTTCTCAGAGAGACAGCTTCCAGTTCATTCACAGAAACTCATGCCTTACCACACACTAAATGAGAACATTTCAGAGTTCATTGGTTGATGTTGGAAAGCCCTGATTAGATTTACACTCTCATTACTTTTCTTCTAGGTTACAGCATGCACAAGAGGCTGTGTACTATGCTGTATGATGAGAAATAACAGCATTTTGATTGCACTGGATATTAACAAAATCCTTTTTGAACATACAACTTTTAATTATTTCATTTGTCTCTTAATTTATCATAAGGAAACAACTAATTAGCTTTCACTTCTCCTGGGCATTTTTTTTAATAGAAGACTTAAGCACAGGGTTTAGTCTAACAGCGCCGTACCTTCTGTGGGAGATTGTTTTCTGTCTGTAACTCTATTCCGTATTAGAAATACAATCCTAAATTAGTTAAATATCATTTCAGAAGTTTTTGTTTGTTTGTTTGTTTGTTTGTTTGTTTTAAATTACATTATTGCATTCTATTGCTGCAACCCCAAATCAGATCTAAAGTAGTAAGTATGACAAAATGGCAGCAATATCCTGGAGTAGAAATCATTAATTATCACCAAAGGGTTGGGTTATCCACCAAAGGATTGGTTATTGCTATTCAGCAATAGGTGGACAGTAATAAAAAGTTACCAAAAGGCTATTTAAAAAAATACATTAATATATTAATTCTACATTTTAGAAATGGTACAAAAAAAGTTAGGTGCAGAGATGGCACCTATTATGAAACAACCCCACTGCATGACAAGATAATTGTTAAAATTTGGTAGAAGACTTAATTAAAATTCTGCCCTTAAGGAACTGAAAGTGAAAGCTGGGATGTCCTTCCAGATTAGGTAGTTGAAGTCTGCTGCTTCAGAGCTACCATTTAAAGACAAAGACCTGGATTACATTCAAGTATAAATATAAATTATGTCAATAGTATGTTTTACTGATCACTGTCTGAATGGTCTCTGCACTAAGGGAGAGGTTTACCAACATCTTAATATACTAACTAACCATGGCTGTTGAAGTCAAAGAAATAAACACAGACAAAAACAAAACAAAAACAAACAACTTACTAGTGGCCAGAAAATACATTTGCAAACCCTTGGTGGATATTATAGAAGAAGCTAAACACAGGGATAAAAATCCCCATAAGGCTGAGCCTCAGTCATGGTCTTATATACCACTAATGTAGGTTTTTGGTAAGAAAGGCTAGCTGTGCCATATTTCACAGAAATGGAATACACAACTAAGTGTACTTCATATACTCAAAACTGCAGAGGAGCAACTGGGACCCTTCAAACTCACACAAGCTATTAAATTTTCCCCAGAAGCTAAATCAGGTACTTGTTTAGAAAGTATTGTAATCTCATTTTATTTGTCCTACGATATAGATATGTCGGTACCTGACATGCTAAATATCTTAGTTTTTATCTTTAGAAAACCTCATCTTCTTTTGAAAGATCAGATTTGACTATCTTCAGCTTCTAACCACTGGAACCTGTTTTGTCTTCAGGATAACCTGTCTCTCTTTATGGAAATGCTGATATGTTTCTGAGTCACCCTGCCACATCCCCTTAGCTAGATTGAGTAGCATGCTCTCTGTAAGCATTATATCATGAAGTGTGTTCTAGCCTCAGAACCTCTGTGGCTTTTTTGTAGTTCTCCCTTGTATTTCTAAATCATTTATGAAGTGTGGACACCAGGACTGGATTCCATATCTTATCAGCATTCTCATCACTGCGAAATTACTTCTGAGTCTTTACGTGCACTTCTTACATCAGGCCAAAAATTGCAGTAGCCTTTGTAAGTAAGGAATTGCAAAACTAGCTCATTATGAGGCTGTTATCATCCATGAACCAATAACTGCTTTTCTGAGCTGCTACTTAAAAAAATAAAAACATAAAAAATAAAGCTTTACTTTTCTTGTTTCTAAGTAGGTTAGTTTGTATTTGACTCTACTAAGGATCATTCTGTAACAATAACTTTGTCTTAGCAGCCTGTTAGTAAATCATCTATTTTGAATTTGTAAGAATATAATAAAAAATTTATAACCTTCTGAGGTAGCTGACATTGGGATCAAATGTAAACATAGCTTACTGGAACTGTGAAAAAAAAACAAGGATAAATCTGGTTCTGTTCTCTTATTAAACAGATTACTCACACTTCAGATACTGAAACAGAGCTTTTTTGAACCTTCATTGAAATGAGTAAGACTTACCTGAGTAAACTGCCAGTAAAGCTTCATTCTCTTGGCTTTGGCATAATTGCATTCAATGAGCCTGGGCCTGCTGTTCACATCCACCAGGCATCTGTTGTCATCATCGTCGATAGTGGGACTCAGAACACCCACATGGAGCTGCTGATTGCTTGTGTAATAAACATTCTGCAACAGGAAGCACAAACAAGATTTGTGGCCTCTAGCCAGAAGCACTTTTTACCAAAAATCAAATGGCAAATACAAATACGCTGAATAGCAGTAGGCTGACCCCATGGTGGCTTTTAAATTATTTCTGTTCATGCAGGAAGTAACACAACGTTTTAAAAGTTGGTCTAAATTAATTGTTACCAACAAGTTGATGTTTGCTGATTAACAGAAATCAGTCCCCTACTCAGTCTGATTCAGTCTGAGCACCCTTCTGGGCAGAAGCAAAACAATGGCTCTGGTTGGAGGAACTCCCTTATTCTGTTTGCTGGCAAAACTTTACAGAAATAAGAAAGTCAAATGTAATTATGCTTAACAGAGATAATTAGCAGGTTGTCACTTACCTTTAGAGAGCTCACCCTACCTGTTAACATCACTTTTCAGTGTGGAACAGTTTAGAAAAAGAGATCTGAAATCTTGTACCTTGCCTGCTATTGGGACTGGCCAATAACCAGTTCATAAGCAGCATGTAAAACTAAGCTCCAGCTGAAGCAAACTGTGATGGCTAGTCCGTCTGACTAAGCTCTTTCGGAATGCTGCTTTGCTTATCCAATAATAAGACTATTACTCTATTATTATGGATATTCTGTATATTATAGCATCTCATCCAATGATATCACATCTTATTTCAGAATTGAACTCATAATGCTGATAACCTGATGATTTCACTACAAGGTTTTATCTAATGGCAGTAGTGCTTTAAAAGCACATACCCTATACAAATGCTGCTTCAACTGCTAATGAACAGTGAGCTACTGGTTTGGTCTGCTCATGGCCAGACGACTTTTCTGAAAAACCTATGGACAATCCCTGGCTCCTTTACCCAAGCCCCAGAAAAAGAGTCCCCAAGTTACCATCTTATAATGTGCTTGTTAAGTATGCACATGAGGCTGTTGATTGATGATCTTTTAAAGTGACTTGCAGGTGAAATAATGTCTTATGTGGTAAAGCCAGGTTTATGTTTTATCATCTTCTACGTAACCCTATAAGAAGAAGTTTGTACTTGAGATTTAAGTTATTCTAAAGATGAAGGGATGACTGCCCACAGCAGTAGTTTCTTCAAGAGGATGCTTTTAACAAGTATCAATAAGTATGCTAGCTGTTCTGCACTATACTTTAGCACAAAATGGACAACTAGAAGAACTTTTTTTTAAAACACTTCAGAAGACAGAGGCAAAACACATTTTTCCGGCACATCTGCTCTACAATATTGCAACATCACCATCAACTAACACAACACAGGATTGAAATTTTGCAGTAATTTAGGAAATAAATTTTTGAACAATCACTCCAGTACTTTCTGGGAAGTCCAGATGACTGAGTTTTAAATATGGACTACTAAGGCATTAAGGTAGTTTTGAAATTTTGACTCAAACCTTGAATCTTTGTTTCTGCTAAAACAACAAATGCATCAGTCGTCTTTATTTAAGGGACCGGAAACTCAGTAGCCAAAAATGTGCTTAGTTCTGCTGAAGTTAAGATACTGGCTAGCTGCTGATGTAGAGCATTCATTCAAAGTTTCTTTACACTTTCACTGAAGAAGAGACTCAAGTCTCAGCAAAACACCACCACACATTTTCACACCAGCAGCACACACACATTCCCTGAAGAGCTGCTGAATTTCCACAGAAAGAACCCTGTTTGGATACTGGTACCAAAGCTGATGATTTAAAAACAAACAAACAAAAACACAACAACAACAACTCCCTTTTTCTGTAAGAAAATGAGCCTCTTTACATTTCATTAGTCTGCTCTAGCCCACAGCACTTCACCATCTGTTTTTTTTTCACTGCAATAGTATTGATATACTGCTGTGTCTCCTGGGCAACGGGAAAGGAACACCTTTGTTCAGAAAGTCGGTTAGGTTGGAGAGAAGGCACTTGCCTCTTGAAAAGGTGAAACTGCACAGATTCAATGTTACAGTCACAAACTCACAGGATTTGAGACTAGCAAAGTGTCAGTCAGTGTGAGCCTTAGGCACATCTTCAACTACAGTCCTGCCAGGTGCTTTTCAAGGGTGGATGAGTGCAGTTTGCACCCTGACAGCACGCTAGCTCTGGAGGCTACCACTTGCCACCTGTGTTCCCTGCCCATTCTACAGGTCCAGCTGCATTCAGTGTTCCCATGAAATTTCCACTTGAAGCCAGGGGCTGGCAGCTAATCTGCTGCAAAGTAACGCAAAATAATTTGTTCAAAACAAAAACCTGGTGTTAAGAATCTAAAGGTTTGCAGCAAACAAGCTTGCAATACCTGCATCTGAAGAAAAGTAATTCCCTTGCCTTCAAAGCTTGCCATACATCTCTGCCACAAAGTTTCCGTTTCTTATGTTTTTAAAGAACAGCTTCTTGACTGATCACGTTCATAATTAACCTTACTCTGGAAGTTAGAATTGGTGCAGGTGTTGTGTTGTGTTTTGTTTTGTTTTAAAACTGTTTATAATATTATTTTATTTTATATATATATATATGTATATATATATATATTTTATTTTTTTTCCTGAGAAACTTTGCCTGCAAATTTCCTTGTGCCTTAAATACTGCATCTTCCAATTAACGAAACAGTTATTTCTAAACTAATTTTCTTGAATTTATTTTCCTAGAAGTGATCTATTTAAGGTCACTGCTTCATTTCCTGTTTCTATTACCTGCTAATCTCTCTGATTATTAACATTAAGATGAAATACAAAACAAACCGTGATTGTTATCGCATTAATAGTACTAGTAGAATGTTTCTCAGGATCTTTCTAAGATGAAACAGTGAGGTTTAGTCACAACATGCTTCTTATCTGTTCTAAACAGCTCCTTCTGTTAAAAAAAAAAAAAAAAAAAAAAGCTGAAAGATGAAAACACAAATGGGTGGTAGGTAATAGCTGCATAGCCTAGGATTCTCAAGAAATCTTCATAATGACTGTGAATTATTAGAGAAAATTTGCTGTCCAAAATATTTTTCCTACTTCCATTTCAGGCAAACCGACTGCTCTACATATTTTTTTCTATTTAATATTCTAAGTCTCACTTTTTCTGAAAACAGAATTTTCTTGAATATCAGGAAAATTCACAGTACAATATTGTAATGAAAACAAAAGTTGCATACGCTGCTATGACTCAGACCAATTCCAGAATAAAGGAGAAGCAACGCCATCCTTCATTTACCACTGGACCAAGCATAGCCCTGCTCATTTTCAGGGAATTCAAGACTCCCTCCCTTTTGATGCAGTCTCATGTAGCAAGTCAGCATGGAAGAGGAAAAGGAGAGTTCATGCCTGGAGTCACAGGCTTCCCTAATTCTTAATTATTATGTTCAGAATTAAGGGTCCTTTTGCCTTTCTATTCCACTTAATCACCTCCTAGACAAACTCTGCTTTCAGCTGCAATCTTGAATTTTCACGTGTATAGCCAGCCATCTAACTGCCAAGAAAATCACCCTCTGCTAAGTTACTGCTCACTGGAAAACACAAGTGCACATCCATGCTAGTGCCAGAAGCATCAAGTAGGCATAGCAAAAAGCAGATATGCATAAGAATGCTCAAAAGCTGAAAAAAAATAGTTTGCAATTTACAAAAGTTAGAGCTGAGATAACGCATACTGAATCTAGCATATGCATCTAGCACATACATGTGTCTTCCCTGGTGTTGGAGCTCATCTGGCTAGATTTGGCTACTTTTACTGGGGGAACCATACGAAGTACGCTTATCCCCATTTCATACTGCAGTTCCCTCATGAAGGCAGTGAGGCTCAGCTGAGTCAGATGGAGCAGGCTAAAAGCTTGGGACAGACCTCAGTGGTACAGATCAGCCAGTCATTCAGGGCCTGGCGAACCGGCAGTTGTTGCTGTCCTTTCTAGAAAAATGCCAGCTGGATTTCCATTGCAAATTTCCTCTAGAGCTAGAACGATAATTTTGGTGGGATACGCACATCATAAGTGCTTTGATGTAGCGCTGCCATACAGAACACATCCTAAATCTGCCATGCAAGCAATGAAGGCTCATTCAGCAAACTTTTTTTGCACAGTAAAAATACTTCAAATACCTATACAAAATAAAATTTGCACAAAACCAAACAAAAACCAATATGATGCATTTGAGTACAAGGAAGGTAAATGACCTTTCCTCATTTGGACGCAAATATATTGTTTTGGTCTCACGATGTAGAATTTTTGTTCATGAGAATTTTTGCCCTACAAGGTCAAATCATTTTTCCCATTGCAATTAACACTGAAATTCCACTGACTTTAAGTGCAATGAGATTTTTGGCTCCAGGTTTATTATTAAACGTGGAGAAGCCACCAGAGTTAATAAAGAACTCAGAGCTGCACTGAGTTGCCAGTTGCAGTAAATTATTCATAGGACCTGGTTTATCATGCAGCAGAAAGTTACAGTAAGATGTTCAACTTAACACAAGACAATTATCTGAAGGATAAATTGCCAACTCCCCACTGGAAGTTTAAAGCAATACACACTAATTTTCAGGCTGAAAGCCATTTGTAATCCTTATGGCAGTGTTCCCAGATGAAATCACTCTAGAGAATGGCACATGACTGTGCATTTATAATGAGCGAACTTAGTGCTCACCAACAGCAGTATTTATTTGTTACCCTGCTGTTGGCATAATAACTAAGAAGGGCAAGAAGTCTGATCCGCCACTACTTTATTCCATCTTTGAACAATATTTTTTTTTCCAAATGAGTCTATGAAGTCATTTATTGTTAGGAGTAACATATTAGATCCAAAGTCTCACAGCATATTCATACTTGAGTACAACTCCAGCTAAAGAGCAGCCTGGTGGATTTCAGTAAATCCAGAGCTGGTTAACGTTGCTGCTCAGATATTTATGCTGTTCCTGATTTCTCTTCCAGCAGTTCTTGTTACATAAACACATCTGAATGAAAGAACCTTGTTACCCTGATATGAAAACTCTCCACAGAATCCAAGTTCATTATGGATAACACAAATACATCACTAAGATCAAAATCAAGTGTTTTCGCATTTGATATTCAAGTAGAAAGAGCCTTCTTGCAGAAACCCTGCTGTAAAAATCAATGAGCAACTGAGGAATAGCATCCAACAGCAGGTGATATTTCTACAAGCTAGTAATTTCACATGGAGCAGAATCACATAGATTTTCTAGACATAGCTGGCATGGTACTACAAACATGAAGCTGTTGTGCAAAATTATGCTTTGAAACATACTCTTAAATACTTTGTTATACCCTTATTACTGAGGGTATATAAAGAACATCCTTGCTTACCTAATTCTATCAACCATCTTAAATGACAGTGACCTTCATACATTAGTCCAACAATTGTGTATAAGTTCCCTGACATATACACACACTAATATATGAGCCACTCTGAGTCTCAGAAAACCAAAGAATTATCCTTGCAGTTGCATACACACTTCATGTGATGTGATAGGAGCGAGGCTGTGCTGTCCTGTAGCCACGATCAGCAGCATCACCGCATCTTGTACTGCCCTAAAAAACTTACTACTGAAGGAATACAAACATAAAAACTCAAATTGAGAATTATAAATAAATAAATAAATAAAACGGAATTTTTCATCCCTAAGCTATATATCAACAGTTAGAAAATGTGTTATTTTTCTGAGGTAGGTTTTCAGCTGGTGCAGCCTGATGTTACAACTTTGAAATAATTATAACCATGTTTTATTCATGTCCATGTTCAGTTCACTCTGAAACTTGTCTTACTGATCAGCTGACAAACAGCTAGTATACCAAGGGTAGCCACATGCTAAATTAGGTTTAAATTATAAAGTGCGGAAGAAGGAAACTACTCACTATTTCAACTCAGTCCTTAGATTCACATCTACTGAGCTAGCCCATAGGTGTACTGGTTGTTTGACGTACTTGTTCTTCATGTGTGTACACTAATTAACTTCTAAACTCTAAGCAACAACCGATATTTGGTTACAGTAAAGCCAAGGGGCTCAGAAACTTTAAATACAGTTTAATGCTATAAATACAGGCTTAAAGCCACAAAAAAATGTTAAGGTATTTTAATAGAAAATAGACAGGAAGTCAGTGCCAGACTTTGTCTTTTTAATTTAAATTCATGAACCTATAGTGCAGTGGAATACCTAATGTTGCTTTTGGCTACTTTAGTATTCTTCTTTGGTTTTATTTAAAGCAAGGAGAAAAATGCCCTTTCTTAAGCTTCACTTTTAAAATTGAATGGAACTGTCTTTCATTGTTTTTTATGTATGCTTTCAATACTTCAATAGTTTTCATAATCCTAGTAACTATAGAATTAATGACACCTGTATAAAGGAAACTTTTACTTGAATCACTTCCTAAAGCTTCTTCTCTGCAGAAGCAATCTTCATGGAAGATACTGAAGGTTTGGGAGGTTTGTATTTTTTAATGTTTGTTTTTTAATAGTCCTCGTTAATCCTGCATGGCAGTGAGTGGTGAGGATGAATACAGAGGTCCTGCAGATCCTCTTGCCTTCCATAAGTTCTGTGAACTTTAAACATTTTGTGAAAGAACAACATGAAGACCCCCCCCAGCTAATCAGCTCCTTAAAGGTACTACTTAACCCCTGTGCTTACTGGCTCTACAAGCTCCAGTGAAAGCAGTCACTAATCTCTTTCAAATTCCAGACAAGCCAAGTCTCACCCATTCTCCTTAAGATTGTACTTGTATTTGATTTAAGGTTTCCAAGAGGTATCATGTGACACTAATATATGCAAATACAAAACTAAATGCCTAAAATTACTTATTTTTGTGCCAAAGACAGTAAAATGCAGACAAAGACTTCTACATGAAAGTGATACTCTATATACAGAAAAAGAAAAAAGAAAGGCAACACATTTCAACCTAAGCTAATCAGTGAAAGTCTGATTATCTTTTTGTGTTGGTTTGTTTAGGCTACCAGAAGGGACATACTTACTTTGCCCCTCAGAACAAATCAAGAAATCCACAAGGGTTCATCAATCAAATTTGTTTGTCAAGTGATCTTCTTGCAGGCATCTTTTGGAGTAGAACAAAATGAAATGCAAAAACAAGTGCTCTTAATGTCTTATAGTCTCAGCTAATCTAGTTGTTTTTAAGTCTTCTTCTATAGCATGCAAAGGAATAAATCCCATGGCAAGGAGAATGAGGCTTGAATCATTCACAGAAAAACTGAGATGTTTGATACAATTCCACTGAAATCAAATGAATGATCAGGATCAAAGGAGTCCTTCCCCCTATTCCTTTGCATACAATTAAGTCCTACAGATGTTACATAAGTACAGCAATACACTGACCTAAATGACTGTGCCAATTTTACCGTACAGAGGCTGCAGTCAGAACACCAATGGAACATTTTGTCAAAACTGAGGTGAAGCTGGAACCTAAAGATTCTGTAGGACTCAAAGAATGTGTAACAGTGAAAGGTGCTTCATACTGAGAGTTTTAAAATCACTCCAGATAGCAGTGTTTACTTCAGCAGCTGTTTAAACCTCCCCCTTAACCTCCTAAACTCTCAGGCTTGGTGTTAAACACTGTGAAAGAGGCTTATTATGGTTATTATTAAACTCATTAATTAGTTAGGAAAACCATATGGCAACCCACAAGATAAGCAGCATAGCTATGTGGAATACTGTCAATGTTCTAGCACCATGACTAGTTAGAAAAACCTCCACAGTGCAGCAGAGGATTTCAAAATAAAACTAAAGGAAATTTACTTCGTTTAAATTCAGAAATACAATAGAAACTCGGCACAGATGTACAGCACTTGCATAGACAATTTTCTTTGATTTTATTCTCTCACGATTGCTTCAGGAATTGTAGTACTGCTGAGTTTGTGACACATGACCAGCTGGGAACTCCATCTTGAAGGTTTATTACTTTCAGGTATATTTGCATTTCCATACACAGAACATTTAGTACTGCAGTTTCCGTGGTAAGCAGTTTGTTACCAAGCTGTCACTTGCGCTGCTCAGTGGATACTTTTGTATACTGAATACTATCTGTATTCTTCCCAGGTTAGAATTAGTCATTTTCCAGAGTAAAATCTTGTCATTATTAAAGTTTGCAGAGGTTTTGCTTCAGGTTTTCATGTCATATATACTTTATAATTACAGAACTTAATAGGCAAATACTATTCTTGGACTACTTTCACAGTCAGTAACATTATTTTTAATAAACTACACTATAGTAAATGAAATCACTGACAGTTTTGGTAACCATGCATTCAGTATTCAAAGCACAAGAATTACTTCGTCATAATATGAATACAATTACAGACATCTCATGTCTACAACATGTTTTACAACATGTTAATGGAGGATGAGTTTGAATGCTCATGGTGCAGACACAAGTGATAACAACCAAAAGAGAGTAGAGACCACCTTGCATCATTTTGCGCTGGTCATTTCTGTCATTGACAGGTGAGTTTTTCTCTTTTTATAAAAGTCAGGGATTTATTTACATTTCACTTTGAGTTTGTGCTTAATTGCTTTAACAGATGAGGACCTTTTGCATGGTTATTTAGTGGATGGGGTAAGAGAAATAGTTTGGACTTTGCAGCTTTTGGTCCCTTGGAGAAAAAAAAAGAAAGTTACTCTTGTGTTCCCACCCTGGGGCATGTGGTAATATTTCCCCCTTTTAAACCAAGTTAAGCCCATTAAGCTGAAGAAAAGAATTTCTGATGTTTTAAGTGGACAGCATCAAAATCCTGAAATAAACTAGCCTACAGAAAGTAAAAACTTTCCTTAGCTGTAGAAAATGTATTTCAAGTAACAAAGGCTATCACTTCAACTGATTTGTTTCTATCTTGTTGGTCACTGTGTAGAGAGACTGACAGAAGCTCATGGAATTTTATCTAACCCAGCTATATCCTAAAAATGAAATTTCTTTCCTGAAACATTTTTAAACCTTCCAAAGTTAAATGGAGGAGTACATGTAGCTTAACTCAAATTCATCTGATTCTTGAAAAATGACACTTTTCCTGGCACCAAGTATTTTGAAGCAGTGGCTCCTCTGTTTGAAAGGTGACAGTAAATAATATCAGACAGAAAGAAGTCAGCATCTAGAATTTATATGAAGAGTCTGTATACTTTGACCTCACGCAAAAATTGTAGCATGAGTACTGTCTGTGTTCATGAATAAATTTCAAAGTTCACAAAGTTCTGCAAGGAAAATCAAAACATGTCTCAGACTGTGCTCACACCCTAGACATTGCTCCTTTCTTACATTTTCACCACTTAATGTACTTGCAGTGCTAATTATGTTTTTTAAAGGAAAAGTAGAAACTGGAAGGTGGACATCAGAAGTAAGCATACATAAAGATTTCTTACCATGAGTGCTTAACAGTCATTAAGAAGACTTTTCAGAGTAGGAACAACTAAATAAATAATGCTGTTTAAAAGGCAGAAAATTGGCTTCATGTCACACAGGACATTAATGTAAATTCAACTGTCCTAGCTGTGTGGGAAGGCTTACGGTGATTCGCGTAGTGAGCTTCAACTCTCCTGTGACTAAGAACATTGCCAACTCTGTATTGTGCCCCTTTCACAAATCATGCTGTAAACCTTGGCAAGAAATGAAACAGTAAATACTACGATACGCAGAGGCGCATTGCTTGATTGTTCAAATGGTAAGATACCTCTCCCACTGCTTTCATTCATGAGGGCTTGCTTTCTGGGGCTTTCAGTCCTACTGTGAAGGCTCACATATAGACTTGGGACTTACAGGTATCTACAGGCCAAGTAGAAGAGGCTCGTTTTTTTCTGAGCAACTACTTGTCATGTGGATGAATCAGCAAAGTAAAACCAACAACTCTAAATCCATGTTGTCTGAATGACCTTCAAGTACAATAAACCTCCAGTGAATAGCTAAAAGAGCTATGCTAAGCTTCAGGCTGCTCAGGTATGGCTAGGCCATGAGGATAAGCCATCTTCATCACAAAAGGTAAATTATGTCACAGATTTTCCCTTCTGCCTGTCTTAGGAGCCTGTATTTTATCTGACATAGATTATCCTATAAAGGTATCTGCAGGAGACAGACAGAAAGAAAACTCATTCTGTCTTGCTATTTAAACTAATAATAAAACTAGGCACATCAGTCCCCCATAATCAAAAGTCAGTAGATATTTGCAATAATACAGTTATTTCAGGACTCTTTTAAGTCAATTTTACAACATCATTTTGATTGTTCTGAACCAACAATAGTTACTTCTTTTAACATCTTCCTGATTTGCATATGAATAAAAACACTAAGATGATTACATTTGCCTATTGTGCAACACACTGTTTAGTGATTTGTATTATTTTGCACAGCTGATTCTTCCCAGAGCTCAAACACGTGTCAGTTCATGGGCACTCTAGGACCAGACAGTGCTCTCCTTACCAGGGGACAATGGTCCACACACATGACAGAAGGAAATGCCGTGCTTGTACATGGCCAAGGGGAGACACACTGCCACAAACCTTACACACGCGCCCACTCCAGACCAACAGGAAGGAGGGGAGCTACCCTCCTAATTCCCAGACACCCAGCTACAAGGCCCACACAGGCTATGCAGAAGCTAATTAAAGAGACAATTCAATACTTGCATCCTCTCCACAACTAGCAGAAAACTAGTATAAATCATGGAACCAGCAACTTGTCTTGGGTAACCAATGTAACAAGTGACGGTAGGTTGTGGGGTTTGCAGTCTCCTGCTGTGGGTTTTGGAAACCTCACCTTTCTGTGGTAAATGGGTGCTGGCCTCACACATTTTTGAGGCTATTAGATTTTTCAGCAGAAGGGAGAGTCCTGCTACATTGAACTTCTGCTTAGAGTGAGATAACTACATGGAAAAAGCTATTTCACTGGGTAGGTTTCTCTCTATTTTACATACTATGTTGGTCTGTGCCATTACCTAAGTAACTCATGAATTAAATATAGCAAAAACCCGAAAGGGTATTTGCAGAGCTAAATTTACCTAAGCCACACGAATTTTACTTAGTTTTTCCTTAAAAACACACCCAGACTACAGTAAAATGTCAGTAAACAAACTGCTTGTCCAGATCCTTCCTTGGTATGCATCTGGAGAACAGAACTACAATTTCCCTTCCATTTTGAATTTAAAAGTTATTTTCCTCCTGCATGCTCCTTTCAAAAAACCACTGTTGTCATCCTCACAAGCAGAATCACAGGGGAACAATTTGTCAGAGAAACTCCAGTACAACTCACTCTATGATTTATATGTCACATTCACAGTGAGGAAGCAATTTGGCGAGTTATAAATTACACTACTAGCTTCTTGGAAATTCCAGGTGAAATCTCAGGGTCTGCTTCAAGCCAGCAAAGCCCTTTCCTTGTGAACTAAACCATGCTAGTCCTAAAAGCAGGTACCAGAAAATTTTAATTTAAAACCAAAGAAGAATTTGGGAGATGATTGGGAAAACTGAGATGACAGGCTATATCCTCATCTGAGATTCTGAATCAGACTAACATACCTAATACAGCACTGAGTACAGTCTGACCTGTTATGATCTGTATATAGAGTTTTATTGTAATTTTGTGCTTCATTGAAGAGAAGAAAAATGTTTTGAAGCTAAGGCAGAAAAACAATCTGAGCCCACGTAGACTCATCTGTTTTTGCATCAAAGGGAAATGCAAGGCATGTTCCCATAACTGAACCAGCTTTCCAGCTTTTATTTTACAAACCTGGAGAAGTTCTTGCATTTTGTAAGATTAAAACTTCATGCATGCAGAACTGCTCCTAAACACCCTTTTCATATATATTAATGTAGGTTTTTCACTTGGTTGTTCTACCTTTAGACAAGAAGAGGTTAAATTCTGACATCTGTCTCTAAGCATCTTTTCATAAGAACTTCTCCTAATTCCTACAGTTTTTCTGAAGCCTCTTTTTCTAAGGGATTCACAGAATCACAGAATCATCTAGGTTGGAAGAGACCTCCAAGATCATCTACTCCAACCTCTGACCTAACACTACCAAGACCTCCACTAAACCATATCCCTAAGCTCTACATCTAAACGTCTTTTAAAGACCTCCAGGGATGGTGACTCAACCACTTCCCTGGGCAGCCCATTCCAGTGTCTAACATGCCTTTCAGTAAAGAAGTTCTTCCTAATATCCAACCTAAACCTCCCCTGGCGCAACTTAAGCCCATTCCCCCTCGTCCTGTCACCAGGCACATGGGAGAATAGACCAACCCCCACCTTGCTACAGCCTCCTTTCAGGTACCTGTAGAGAGCAGCAATAAGGTCGCCCCTGAGCCTTCTCTTCTCCAGGCTGAACAACCCCAGCTCCGTCAGCCGCTCCTCATAAGACTTGTTCTCCAGACCCTTCACCAGCTTTGTAGCCCTTCTCTGGACTCGCTCGAGCACCTCCATGTCCTTCTTGTAGCGAGGGGCCCAAAACTGAACGCAGTCCTCGAGGTGCGGCCTCACCAAAGGGGAGGGATACAGGGGCACAGGGGGACAATCACTTCCCTGGCCCTGCTGGCCACGCTGTTTCTTATACAAGCCAGGATGCTGTTGGCCTTCTTGGCCACCTGAGCACACTGCTGGCTCATATTCAGCCGACTGTCGACCAATACTCCCAGGTCCTTGGTCATTTCTTTGATTACTTCCATCCATCTTCACTTGTAATACAAAATGTTACCTATTCAGAGGGGACTGGTCTTTATTTACATTTTTGATGCTTCCTTCACTCAACAATCAACTTAGTGTTAATGAACTCACATGTCCTTGGATTTCAATATCTCAAAATATGTATATGAAATGTGTTATCTCTTAATAAAACTATTACTGTCTTTATATTCTCTGCAGTACATGGGTCACCACACTCAGTTTCTTGGTTGTATGAAGTATCTGACTTCTCTAAAGCTGCTCCACATTTAAAACCTGATCCACATTTCATAGGTGTTAGCTCAGTAGCCTTTCCTGAGGCATGGACTGAAAGTGTCAGGCCAGCCTTACTTCATTTAAAGCTTTAGTCATTGTCACTGAGCCTAAAGACTCAGCATTTATCCTACACTATGACTGTGGAAGCTTCATCCCAACTACTTTATTGTATTCACTATTGAAGTATAGCTGCTACTGATTTGGGCTGATGATGAAACACTTTTATGGGTTACTTCACTTTGCTAAAGTTCACAGGATCATAGAATAGTTTCGGTTGGAAGGGACCTTAAAGACCATCTAATTCCAACCCCTTTGCCATGGGCTGGGACACCTCCCACCAGAGCACGTTGCTCAAAGCCCCATCCAGCCTGGCCTTAAACGCTGCCAGGGATGGGGCATCCACAGCTTCTCTGGGCATCCTGTTCAAGTGCCTCACCACCCTCATAGGAAATAATTTCTTCCTTATATCTAATGTAAATCTCCCCTTTTTTAGTTTAAAGCCATTACCCTTTATCCTATCACTACACTGCCTGACAAAGAGTCCCTCTCCAGCTTTTCTGTAGGCCCCCTTAAGTACTAGAAGGCCACTGTGAGGTCTCCGTAGAGCTTTCTCTTCTCATGAGTTAACTCATTTCCTCATTAACTCAAAAAGTTAACTGATTTCCTTAGGATGTTCCTTGCTCACATTGATAAACTTGAAGCAGGTGTCAGCAATATCAGTGTCTTTTATATCCATCTCAGTTCCTGGGGAACTTTTAGCCTTTTGGGGAAGTGATGATTACCTGAGACCACGGAGTGTTTTTCTTGATGGGAACTTACATTTGGAAGCCAGAAATGGACATTCTGTATCGAACAGTTAAACCATAATTATTCAGTATGCCTCCTATTGAAAGTGGGAAATTAGGTACTTCAGAATATTAACTATGTATGTCACACATCTGGCAGAATAACATTTACCTCACTTGACAATTCACACTTAAATTTGCCTTGAGTGCTCGGGAAGGTCCCAATTCTCACAGTGCATCATTATGCAAACACTTACAATTACTCCTGTGACTTACAATATTGAATTTAAAATTTTAGTCTAGGAAAAAAGTAATCTGATTACTTCAGAAATTCCTAAGACCACCAAATTCATAGTGACAAGAGAGAGTGTAAGTTTGATGGTTATATCAGTTCAGTATGTGAGAGGACTTAGTGTCATGACTACATTGGAAACAAGTAAATAAGAACATGATTAGCCAATCATTTTCATCATTCTGCCCAGCAACACTACATAATTATATGATGTTTATGTAACATTGACATAATACAATATGCTGAAGTCAGTTGTACCCATTGTATGATCATATCCTGAGAATTCATTGCAGGCACAGCAAGAGAAAGGGGACCTTTTTATTACATTTTGCTACATTAATGCAATGGTATTTGTAAATTTCTATTTGAACAGCACGTGATTTTCTCCCTTGAATAAATTAAATATTTGAGGATCTGGTCCTATGGTAATATCAAATAGAGGATCTGACTAAAACCCAAAACCGATTTGAAATTGACAACTCTGATTTATCATCCTAGGCGTGTTATCTCTTTCTTACTGAGTTCTGTCCCTGCCCTTCAGTCACAGAGTTCTATTCTGAAAAGAAAGCAGCACAATCAATAAAAGTTCCAGGTTTAATGTGGTAATGTTTGTCACTTTACCCTAGGTTTTGAGAACCTTAAATGACATGTTATTTTAACAAATCTTCTGTGTTGTTAAGTTGTACTGCTATTTTTTCCTTCCAAAATTGATGCCATCAGCAAGTGAGTCATTTTGACCCCAAAAATTTAAGGTTAATTTCAGAATTTGAAAGGACTAAAAATATAAGATGAAAGGAATATGCATACTGAACAAATCACTACATCTTTAGCATAGCAAGAGAAACAATGCAAATGTTCGCAATCAATGCAAAATAAAGTTAAGACTGTAGTAACATCTGAATGATTTAAATACATTCATTAGGTTTTTTTGCTTGATTGCTATAAGCCTTTATGGACAGCCAGCTGAGCAGATATGCTTGGCATAACAGAGTTATTTCTATCTAATTTGTTTAATCAATGTTTAGTCTGAATATTTAATTAAAAATTCGGAAACTGAATCAAAATTCAAAGAACTACTAACTGTGATCACCGCTTATTTCACATGTTAATAGATCTATAGATCTAAGAACCAAAGAAGACAATTAGAGATTTTTTTTTATTATTTTTTTTTTACTGTAATCTTTGATATGCTACAGGCTGTATACTTCCACATGCTTACCTCTAAGTCCTGTAACTGGTAATTCATTAAATTACAGTTTCCATAATGGTATTAGCCTTGATGACCCCAACAGCTACTGTCAATACTTATGATAGCTTATCTGCTTTTATATGACTATGCACCTCATTCCTAATTTGTATCTAACTGGCTGTTATTAGTCATTGGTTCTTGAAACCGTGATAAATTAAAGTCTGTACTTATTACAGTGTCATACTTCCTTCTTGGAAAAGTACTTCTACTCTGTAAATAAGACCAAATTTAGACTGAACTCAGCTCTTGGTAAGGGCTAGTTGGATTGCTGATTTCCAAATAAATTGTCTGACAAACATAGCTCTTTTACTGGCTTACAAATCAATGCTGATTTTTTTTTTTTCCCAGAGTTATTCATAAATATTCAATCATGGTATTATGTGAAGAAATAATTTCTGATATTTTTTTCTGCTTCCTGATTGGACAAAGACAGCTAATGAACAGGAGGAAAACAAAACAAAAAAAATCCCTGGTTCACAGAAAAACACTAGAAACAGTCATTCCTTAAACAGTTTTGCAAAACACCCTACTCTGCAAATGGTGAACAATATAAGAAAGAAACTAGCTGAAATTGAATAGCTGATCAGAATTTGAATTAATGCTGTGAAAGTAATATGGCTCATGTAATTACCGAGGGAGTTACATATGCTTTCATGGGGACTGAATTTGGTTTATGAATTCCAAATGAGCCAGTGGATGACTTCAATTAATAGAATGACATGATAAAATTATCAATAAAACTAAAGAAATTTTAAAGTGGAACTTCCATCAACTATATTAATTACCTTCTCTTAACAGTTAATTACATTCTGTCAAGAATTTGAGACACAAAAATCTGACCTTCAGAACTTTGAAGTAACAAATGATATAGTAAAACATTAATCAAAAGAATGTTAAAATTGACAACCATCTGACAATTACTAAAACATCTATCTCCAAGTGCGCTACATGTGTTATAATAACTATATTGGTTTTATGCTGAATTTATAGCATAAGAGACAATTGGTTCTTAAAACTGCAGATTGAAATGCCAATTTTCAATTAGAAGAGACATCTTTAAAACATGGATAACTCCAGTAATCGCTCCATAATAAGCAGACCTGCAACTCTGATCTATTTTAAATTAATGTAGTTACAAAATATGAAATACTCAAATTGCATCAGTTTGAGACACTGCAGGTACCCAACGTGGCTGTTTTCCTTCTCCAAACGCCATTAATTAAAAACATTTTCACTTTAGGAAACGAAAGATTTATCCTTCTTTTTTGACTGGCCTGTGTATTTTTGAAATTAAAATTAACTTGACTTTGGACATTTTTAAACCTATTCCACCCTGCAGAGAAAATGTTAATAGGAAATTGGAAGTTAATCTTATTTAAAAAAAAATATTTCAACTCAGTACTAAAGCAACGTATGGAATACCCATATACTGTAGATATGTAGCCTGAGAAGCCTAAGTCTTTGTTAAAAGAAAAAAAATGCTTGGACATTTGTGAGGTACCACTGAAATAATTAAGATTCTGACTTCTTACCTCCTCATGGGTCACATCGTGTCCAAGGCCAGAGACAGCAAGCTCCACTCCAGGGAAGGCAGGGTATACCTCAGGCCTGGTATCTCGTGCCCAGCTGGGGGGTATTCTGCAAGGCAGCACTGAGTGCAAGTGCCACGCTGCATAGCACAGCTGGCCTATATGCAGATGTTGCAGAGGTCGCAAGGTGTTTATAACCACGGTTGATGGCCCCAAGCTACAAGCTGTATTTCTTTCTGAATATACTTTGTCCTTCTGCGGCAGTCCTCCATTGCTTTCAGCAGGTCTAGTACCCATCATGGAGAAACACCATGGTGCTCTGTACATAGGGTGCTTATTTGCTAAGAGCCAAAGTGAGATCTCTGACTGGACCAGCTTCAGGCTCCTGCATCAGGATATTAGCCAACCATTGCAGAAGTCAGCAGCAGCTTCAAAAACTCAACAGCCAGTATATTCAGGGGATGTTAGCTCTAAGCTTTTTGGTATCAGCTCACTGGGTATATGTAATAAACTATTTTAAGCCTATACACCTGAACCAAACCAAGTATGAAAAGCAGTGTCAGCTTTCACCGGCTTAGTGCTCAACATGAAAAGCACAGAATATGAATCCAAAATCCAGTGCCAGATTTATCATCTAGGAGCTCAGCAATATTTCATATGTTTTCAAATATTTTGATGTTTTAACTTGTTGAAATCCTCTCAGCCAGAAGTATCCATACAAAAAAATATATGCTACAACACAAGAAAAAAAAATTGCTTGAAAATGCATGTACATTTTTACATTCAAAACAAGAACAGTTTTGATCTCTTGTATAATATCCAGGCTAACAACTATAATCTCTTTAAAATTAAAACAGTACACGAGAGCTTGAAATGCTCTGATAATTTAAAATTTGTGAGCACTGCACCTGTTCACAGCAGTTTGTTTCAATTACATTTTCAGTGTGGGTTTTGTAGTATAGATATTTGAGGAAATTGGAAACTAGAGAGGAAAGTTCTTAGAGTGACCACAACAAGCTCAGTAAGTATGATTTGAATTCTATAAAATGTAATGTTTTGACAAAGAAGATATTAAACAGCCTGAAAACTAATTCCTTTGATAGTCTGCTTACCCTCTTTTCCTGCATCAGCCTCACCCATTTTATAATGCTGAATAAGTTCTTTCCAGTTAAACTATAGAGACAGTAACTGTATGTCCATCTCCTCCTATATCAATAATGCTAATGTAGGATTTATTCGTATAGAAAGGCAACTGAATTCAACATGAAGTGGATAACCCCAGGGCTAAGAAGTACAAAAATTGAAACAAAAAAATTTGAAACACACATCATCTATGGCACAGTCCATATTCATTATGTTTGATAAATTAGTAAAATGAAGAGACAGGTTTGACTCTGGTCCTACTACTATAAAGACGAGTTTAGTTGGTCAGTTGAAAAATACAGTCTACAAATCACTCACAGTCTATTTGCTGAGACAATGAACATAGTTACCAGAGCCATACGTGTAGTTTACAAGCTAATAATGCAATACTAGTGATCCTCACCTGCGAATGGACAACTCTCTTCAGTTTAAGAGAATCTCCTCTACATGGAAATAGATACTGCATTTGAATGAGATAGGCAATACAGAAGACTGGGTAACAGGTCACATAATCTGTATCAACAGAAAGCCTCTTGAATCAAACCACTGCTAGCACAAAAATAATTTACTCATGGCAAATCACAGAATCACAGAATCATCTAATGTTTCACCATAAAATCTGCTCCAAAACTAGAATCAGATCAATAGATTCTCTTTCTGAAACTGTGCACTGAAGTGAATGAGAATTTTGCCAGAATCAAACTTAAAAACATACAATAGGAAATTCTATATTCTTTAAATTCTAAATTCCACAGAACATCTGTGCACCTGTTCCATAGTCTAAAGAGGCTGCAGCTTTGAAAAAGTCTTCCATGGGTTTAACTTCTCAGGCACACATCAGAAAAAATGTAAAACGCCACATTTTGCTTCCATTGCCATCAAAGTCACAGTTTCTATTAATTTTACTATGATCAAACCAGGATTTATGCACTGAAAGAAATCAAGAGAAATATAAATAGCCTCCGTAAACTACTCAGCAGGAGTACATTATATAAGATATTGTCAGAGCAATTAGGCCTCTTACAGAATATATTTAAAATAAAAATTAGAATCCATAAATGCTTATAATCATCCTTGCTAGGCAATTTCACAAAATCTACAAGTCACCTTATCTTCTATTAATTGTATTTTTACTGAGCTGAAAAGCCTTAGATTAAAAAACAGCTATTCTGGTTCCACTAACATTTACTGCACAAATACCCTTGTTCCCAGGAAGCACGTAGCATGTGCATGAAGTAGTGTTAGCACCAGCGCTTAGATCATTCCACAAGCCTTAGTGAACAAGTTAAAGGAAAATGAGCCTAAGTTTGTGCTCTGTCAAATGCAGTCTCGGGCAGAACACTAAGCACAGACCCTTGTGCAGGGACATTTGATCTGTAGAGTCTGCAGAGAGAGACTACAAAGAAAAAGGCTGCACAGCTGTGAGAATCTCACGTGGCTGTGCTACAAAATACATAGGGCTTAACTCCGTGCCCAGCAGTGTGACCTGTTCCCTGAAGCCCAGTCGTTGTGTCTGCCCTCCTGAAAGAATCAGGCTGACCTGCTAAGCTGCCACTCTCTTGATGCAGCAGCTTCACTTTGTATGAATACTGATGTATTCATGCAATGATGATGAACACTTTGGCTGTATGAAGAAAGGAAAAACCTACTCTCTTCTCTACTGCACAATGTGACTTTTCACTGCAAAGTATTTGGGCCAAGATGTAATTGGATGCTTTGCACAGTTCAGTTTTTGTATAGCACTCTGTGTTTCTGCACACATAATTATTAACAAAATAATTATCATAAACCACATAATTGCTAAATTCAAATCAACATATTAGCAGGTCCTTAAAAAGGGAAGGTACTATACAGAGCAGATGCGAGATCAATTGTCTTGTACACAGATGTTGAATATGTCTAGCATTTACCTTGAAGATAAACATAAGCAGCCATCCTTAGGTAGCAAGTGACTGACAGCTGTTAAAACAGCTGCTCTGATGCTTTTTCTTTCTTAGAAAAAACTCCCTGAAAGTGTTTACTGTAGATGTTTAATCTTCAGGGCAGTGATTTTTCAAGCCTGAAGGGTCAATCATTGATCCAGATCAGCAGGCTTTTTTCTGTTCATTATTTCCTGAAATGTGCTAGTATCAGCGGTTGCTAGATGTGGGGTCATCTGGTTGATGATATTCTTACACAGAGCCTTGCTTTGCAACACATGTTTTACGCACTCACATTAAAACACGGTTCTACTTCTACATAGAAAATAAATAAATAAATAAATAAATAAATAAATAAATAAATAAATAAATAAATATGAAGTGCAAGTATTTCATTATAGTTTCTAAGAATGCTGTATTTTGGGTCTGGAATAATTATTATTTTTCGGAGTCTAATTTCCAGCTTCAGGAGAAAAAGAACATGTATTCATCCATAAGCCATCTAGAGATCTGAGTCATCACAGCTATATGCTGTTCTCAAACTTCAGAAATTCCCTTATCTAATACTTTTCTTGACAGCAGTATTGTGGTGCACTGTTGGCAGCAGAATCAAGACTGTCAGGGGAAAGCAGCATCAGTATTCAGTACTTCCATGATTTTATTTTTAAAGCAAACGGAAAGGTGCCATGGGAAGTCTGAACTGTAGGGAAAGATATAATCACATTTTATCTGTTAATTTCTCATTATAGTATGGTTTATTATGGTTCTTGATCACAGTACTTCAGATACACAGAAAGGTACTCCTAAGAGGGCTAGTGCTTCTGTTTCCAAATTCTCTTAATGCTCATTCTGACAAAGCACATGGTTATTCTCCCAGCATTCCTAGCACAGATGATTGTCCAACACAATGCAAATCTTATTAGACACAGGAATATGAAGAAAAATTTTCATGCTAACAGACTTAGTACAATTAAGGCTCTATTAAAACTCAAATTTGAGATGCTTATTTTTGTAATGTCTCAATAACCTGAAGATCACATTAGTTTTGCTCTGGAGATGTCTAAATTACTCATTGAAAATAAACTATCAGATTTCTTTTTCTTTCTTTTGTTCTTTTTATTATTATTTTTTTTTTCCCTCCAACATATTTGCTAAGAGATTTTAATTATTTTGGTAATTATTTGATGAATATCTATGAATGGTTCCCTCTCCAGGGGTTTACAAATTGGGTTTCACCAAATAACTGGTGTTTGTGACCAATCCTGTACTTTTTTACTGAGTAAAAATGCCTTCAGTGATAGCTGTTTTTACTCATATATGTTCTCGTTTACAAATTAACAAGTATCTGTCTATGAACAACCATGATGCTAAGAAATTACACTGAAGAAAAAATAGTTTTTATGAAAATATACATGAATAACATTTAAAAAGGAGCACTCATAAATCATACAAAGAGCTTTTAGAAGCTCAAGAGAGTTCTTGTAACTGCTTCTTCCAGTACTTCACATGCTGTGCTTAGAATGCAACATGAAGTTTCAGGTCAGAGCCTCATGCAGTGTAAGCTGTCACAACTCTGCTTATTGGCATGGCTTTCTTACATTGCTTTCAGTAGAGAAGCAATAATTCATAGGATAGGGCTGTAGTCATTTGTTTCTGAGTGTCAGTTCTGCAATCTATTGCAAGAACTTGAAAGGATATGAATGGGCGAGTGTCCCTTCTCACCTGTATTTTTCTAGTACTTCTCCCATCCCATCTCGTCTTCTGACCCCGGTCCTCAGCTTGAGTTCCTTGCAATCTGTTTTATATTGACTTTCACATCCCTGGATGGGATTCCTGGTTTAACTGCTTATCAGTTGAGAAGGATATGAGCCAGAAGCAACTGAACAAGGGAAGACACAGAACTGCCCATTTTTCCCTTAGTCCCAAGCACTTTTCAATGTAAATCTGGACTTAAAACTTACCACTTTGTTGACTTATGGTACTTGTTTATTATCCAACAAAGATACTAATAATGTGTTTTTTTCATTTAAAGCAAAGTGCAGGGACAAAATCAGAAAAGCCAAAGCTCATCTGGAGCTCAATCTGGCTACTGCCGTTAAAGATAACAAAAAATGTTTTTATAAATACATCAACACAAAAAGGAGGAATAAGGAGAATCTCCATCCTTTACTGGATGCGGGGGGAAACTTAGTTAAAAGAGATGAGGAAAAGGTGGAGGTGCTTAATGCCTTCTTCGCCTCAGTCTTTAGCGGCAATACCGGTTGTTCTCTGGATACCCAGTACCCTGAACTGGTGGAAGGGGATGGGGAGAGAGATGTGGCCCTCATTATCCATGAAGAAATGGTTGGTGACCTGGTACGGCACTTGGATGTGCACAAGTCGATGGGGCCGGATGGGATCCACCCAAGGGTACTGAGAGAACTGGCAAAGGTGCTGGCCAAGCCGCTTACCATCATTTATCAACAGTCCTGGCTATTGGGGGAGGTCAAAGTTGACTGGCGGCTAGCAAATGCGACGCCCATCTACAAGAAGGGCCAGAGGACTGACCCGGGAAACTACAGGCCTGTCAGTTTGACCTCAGTGCCAGGGAAGCTCATGGAGCAGATTATCTCGAGAGTCATCACGCAGTACTTGCAGGGCAAGCAGGCGATCAGGCCCAGTCAGCATGGGTTTATGAAGGGCAGGTCCTGCTTGATGAACCTGATCTCCTTCTATGACAAAGTGACGCGCTGGGTGGATGAGGGAAAGGCTGTGGATGTGGTCTACCTTGACTTCAGCAAGGCTTTTGACACCGTTTCCCACAGCATTCTCCTCAAGAAACTGGCTGCTCTTGCCTTGGACTGGCGCACGCTTCGTTGGGTTAGAAACTGGCTGGATAGCCGGGCCCAAAGAGTCGTGGTGAATGGAGTCAAATCCAGTTGGAGGCCGGTCACTAGTGGTGTTCCCCAGGGCTCGGTGCTGGGGCTGATCCTCTTCAATATCTTCATTGATGATCTGGATGAGGGCATTGAGTGCACCCTCAGTAAGTTTGCAGATGACACCAAGTTAGGTACGTGTGTCGATCTGCTCGAGGGTAGGAAGGCTCTGCAGGAGGATCTGGAGAGGCTGGACCGATGGGCTGAGGTCAACTGCATGAAGTTCAACAAGGCCAAGTGCCGGGTCCTGCACCTGGGGCGCAATAACCCCAAGCGGAGCTACAGGCTGGGAGATGAGTGGTTGGAGAGCTGCCAGGCAGAGAAGGACCTGGGAGTGATGGTAGATAGTCGGCTGAATATGAGCCAGCAGTGTGCTCAGGTGGCCAAGAAGGCCAACAGAATCCTGGCTTGTATAAGAAACAGTGTGGCCAGCAGGGCTAGGGAGGTGATCGTCCCCCTGTACTCGGCTCTGGTGAGGCCGCACCTCGAGGACTGTGTTCAGTTTTGGGCCCCTCGCTACAAGAAGGACATCGAGGTGCT
Source organism: Oxyura jamaicensis (assembly GCF_011077185.1). Taxonomy (NCBI): domain Eukaryota; kingdom Metazoa; phylum Chordata; class Aves; order Anseriformes; family Anatidae; genus Oxyura; species Oxyura jamaicensis. Next base: position 62,809,052 of record NC_048897.1, read on the forward strand.
TGAGCGAGTCCAGAGAAGGGCTACGAAGCTGGTGAGGGGCCTGGAGAACAAGTCTTACAAGGAGCGGCTGAGGGAGCTGGGCTTGTTCAGCCTGGAGAAAAGGAGGCTCAGGGGTGACCTTATCGCTCTCTACAGGTACCTCAAGGGAGGCTGTAGCGAGGTGGGGGTTGGTCTATTCTCCCATGTGCCTGGTGACAGGACGAGGGGGAATGGGCTTAAGTTGCGCCAGGGGAGGTTTAGGTTGGATGTTAGGAAGAACTAGGGTTGTTAGACATTGGAACGGGCTGCCCAGGGAAGTGGTGGAGTCACCATCCCTGGAGGTCTTTAAAAGACGTTTAGATGTAGAGCTTAGGGATATGCTTTAGTGGGGACTGTTAGTGTTAGCTCAGAGGTTGGACTTGATGATCTTGAGGTCTCTTCCAACCTAGAAATTCTGTGATTCTGTGAAAGAATCTTTGCAAATACTCAGGAGAAAGCAAATACTCAGGAGAAGATTTAATGCAAGTGACATATTGTCACCAGTCTGCCTTTAAGATTACAGGCCTGACTAAACAGTGGTCTTAAACAACACCAAACATTCAGGTTCAGACAGTTCCCAGAATTAGGAAGAGAACTCACTTGAGCCTGGGGCATGTACTTACTGCAGCTACAAGCAATCAACTTTTGCATGCAAAACTGGGGCACTGCTGGAAATGGACCTCTTTAAGGTCTAAACGTATGACCGAAGAGTGGCTTTGCTCCTTCAAGTTCAAGAATTAACAGTATCTTAACGCTTTTATGCATGAAGCACTTAAAAAAAATCCCACAACCTCACATAAACCTTACGTTTGGTAGTGTTCTGCCACAACTTCTGTTCTGTCTTCCCTTCTTTTCCTTTACATTTCTGTCCTGTCACCTTCTCCCTTACTTCCCAGTCTACCACATCTCCCAGTTTACCAGTTTCCCTGTACCATCACATGGAAGGGGGTCTGCTTCTTCACATCCCCCCAGGCTGTCTGTATCTAGTGCACCCTGTTTGGCCAACAACTGCAGGCCATTGTGCTTTGCCTGTGAGCTGTTTTCACGCAACTAAAGCAACATTTTTATCACCACTGAACAGTACAGTAGGAACCTGTTTTAACTACTGCTGTAAACTATATTACTCTGTTCTCAATATTGTCTGCAAAAGACGAAGCATGGACTATATGGCAGGTACACAGTTACCTTTTTTCTTCAGTGATTCCTTTCTTGAATGAAACATGCTAAAATAAAATTATCCATATATACAATTCTGAAACGATTACTTGATGTCAAATAGCTCATCTAAGCTATTTCCCACACAGAAAGCTAAGAATCCAAAAACATTTGAAAGAGGGTAGTGGGAAAAAAAAAAAAAAAAAAAAAAAAAAAAAGGTTACTCAGCTTAGAAGAGAGGCTATAGCAATAACTACAAACAGCAGCTTAAACTGGAAAAGGGGGAATAGATCTTGGCAGCCAGATCTAGTTCTGAAACAGTAAGTGGTATAGCTGTGACAGCAAAGCTTTGCACCAGAGCTAATACCAGCTTCACCAAAACCTTCAGTCATACAAACACTCCTGAACCATGACACTAAATTTTTTGACTAACCTGTTTCTTTAAGGATTGACAAGTGAGCAAAGTAATCCCCTTTATATAGCATTTCACCACTACTAGAATACAACTAACATCTTATCTGTATCTTTTGTATTCACTAGCAGGTTCACTAAGATTAAATGGAATATTTATTCAAATATTTCCGATATGCTAGAGGAAATGCATGTGGTTGTATCTCTGCTTTAACAAGAGATTCTATATGTGCAATGGATATCTCTTAGAAGTATGAGAAATATTTTATTTAGAGCTTTCCCTGTTTCTAAAGTAATCTGTAACATAGAGAAAAGACTGTGCTCATACAGTTTTCACTCATTACCTTGATCTTGTTTGTATGTGTACCATATTCATGTGTTTTGTTTTTTTTTAAACACCATTTGTTACAAAAAATATATAGTAATGGGAAAGAGACACAGTTCATATTGTAATTATGAAAGGATCAGAATCTTGTCAACAGAGTTTTCCCTTGTCCCTTTTCCCTTTGTCATTTATTCATCACTATCTCACTTATCCTGAACTTCAGCTGACATTCAAAGGTAGTTCTTCATCTGGTGAATACTAAACTGTGCTTACTGAAGCGACTTTTTGTTGTTATTGTTGTTTGACTCTTAACTATAATTAAAATTTCTAGTTGGATTTTATAACTATTACTGTAGTGTGTTACCATCACAGATGATACGCCAGAATAGAGTTAGAGAACCCTCCCAAAAGATTTAGAATAACGGCTCTGGCTTCTGGGTGAATTACATACGCTAGGACTAGCTTAAAAACATCCTGGAGGCAAACAGTGGGTACTACGTAATTATGCGACAAGCCACAGCCCCGGAAATGAATGAGTCTGATGGATGGGATATTCAGCTATTTTTGTCCTTATCATTCATAACTTACTCAAACATGATGTCACTAGTGATCAATATTAAAGGCCCTCACAAAGGAAGTCATTACAAAACACAGTTACAGCATATGTGACTTGGCAAGGAAGTACAGAATCTCATCTGCATTTTACAAAATTCATGCTTCCAGGTAAGATATCCAGGTACAGGGGACAAGATTACTTTTTTGCTCAAAGTTTATATCTAAAATATTAGGATCATTTGTTAACAATTCCATCGCTAAAACCACATTATTTAAGTAGGGCACAATAGAGCCCTTTTTGAGAAAGCAAATGAGGTTGTCAAAGAAAAAAATAATTCAAACTGGAAGGATTTTTCAAAGGCTCCAATCACTTTCACAAATATATACATTTTCTTATATGCCATTTTTGCTTATGTTACTTTTCAGTGTTATATAATTTGCACATCTGTCTTTAAGAAGCACATTCTAGATGATGCAAAATGTTACATTTACTGTCAGGATTTGCCTAGAAACGCTTTCACCTATGCCCAGGAAGCTTTTATCCTCTTGTTGGAAGTTAATAAATACTAATGTTGTGTAAGAAAATAGAAGGACTTTGGTAATTTTGGCCTTTGGCACATACTCGAGTAACAGGACAACAGCAGAGAAAGAAAAAAAGGAGCTTTAAAAAAAGAGATCTGATGATTGGGTTTTGTTCTTTGACACAAATGGGGGCTGTACATTTGTGAAGATGGGGGCTGTACATTTCAGATTTGTGAAAATGAGACAGTAAACATATCAAGTAAAGATGTTTCAGATAATGTATAAACTATGAATACACTCATGTATGTGCATAAAGTATTTTAAAATGCATTGTCATTCACACACCACATACAGATCAGAAATGAAAACTTTTTATCAACAAAACTGTGTTAATGCTGACTCTTGTATTCCTTAAATTATTTCAGAATGAATAAACAAACTTCTTTGTGCTAATATGTCAGTAATTCCTAACTTAGGGCAGAATTAATTTTCTAGCTTTCTGTAACAGAGATACTAAACAGCATACGGAGGTTTTGTTGCAGGAAAACAGTGACAGACAGGTACATGATGGTTCCTCTTACACAGTCTAGAAAAAGCAGCAGCAATAAACAACATCATTAGACAAACTAACCTGTGGTGTCATTCCATGGCAGATATACATGATTGGGATATTCTCTGTGTCTGGCCCTTGATCAAGGCACAAATCACTTTTCAAGGAATTCTGCAGCTAAAATAAACAAAAAGAGATCAAGCAAGTCTTAGATCAGAAAAAAAAAAAAAAAAAAAGTATGATTGCATTCATTTTTTTTCAATAAAATTGTATGTACTTGAAATATGCAGAAGTAAAAATACTTGTTAAAATGAAGATATGTGAAGCACCTGGACTAAATTCTTCAGTGTTGATAATTCAATGCTACTGATTTCAATAATGTTGCACAAGATTTCAGGGAGGGTAGATGTCAAAAAGCCTTCAGAGTACAATCATTTTTTCTATAAATATGTTTTTAAATATTTTTATAGAATAATTATGCTTCTAAGGTACAAGCTATATACAAAAGAGTTAGTTTTTTATTTATTTTATTATATATATATATTTTTAAACGGTCTGAAGGTAGCGGAGGAGTATGGATGGAGATTTAAACACAGGAGAAAGCCCTCTAATAAAACTGTTTTTCAGAATCACTCAGGACATTCTTTTGGTTTCTAGAAATAATTCAAAAAATCCTTTCTGCTGACACTTAAGAGACTTTTAGCCAATTGGTATACATTAGCTCTTCTTCACATTATTCAGGACTAACCCTTCTACAGCAATCCAGCCATGAAAGGACTGCAAAGCACTTGGCCTGGTTCTTCACTAATCCCTATGTGTTACCTATGCAATGCTGAGACAGAATTTTCTGTAAGTGAAGTGCTAAATTATAGAGCACAGACGGCTAAAAGGTCTCTGTAGAGTGTAATGCCAAAGATGTGGGTTGCATACCCATGGGCATGTACAAAGGTGTTAGTTCAGTGGTATAAGATTGGTTCAGAGAACACAAGAGAACTGATGGAGTGAGTGAAGAGGCAATGTAGTTTGCAACCATCAGAGCCTGAGCAGTCCTGCCAGCTGCGTACAGCGACCTTCTCTGAGAAAAATAAATAGATATGCTTAGAAAGGAAATCCAAAAGTGCAGTGGTATGTAAGAACTGGACAAGACAGAGACTGAAGTCAGGCAGTGAATAAAATCAACATAAACTCATCTTCACAAGGTTTCCAAACCTTAACTCCAAACCTAACTAACTTCGGTAACAGACATGACAAATCTCAATATCAAAGAGAAAAATACGCGCTCAATATCAATGTGTGACTAGAAAAAGGGAAAGATCACACCAATTTTTTTTAAAAAGGTAGAAAGGAAGACACTAGGAACTACCAACTGGTCAGCCTCACTGCTGTGCCTGGGAAGATCATAGAACAGATCCCCTTGGAAGCTACGCTAAGGCACTTGGAAGAATGCAAGGTGATTTGTGACAGCCAACATGGCTTCACCAAGGGCAAATCAAATCTTTAAGGTCCCTTCCAGTCCAAAGCAGTCTATGATTCTATGATAATATTGGCCTTATTCTTAGGTGCAAGCTTCAAGAATTAAGTGAAGTTTCCTCTCTCTAATCTTTACATTCATTAGCCTTAAGCATAACCACAACCATGACTCTAATCGTAATCAGATATTAGTCAACACTCTTTATCCAGATCAATGATAAATACAAGCCTTATTTATTCAAGCCTGGATCCATAACTGGCTTTAGCTTTTTAAAACCTCTTCCACAAACTCAAACTCTACCGCTTGTCCTAACCCTAATATTATAACCTTTCCCAAAATAATTCCCATGATAAAGGAAGCAAAACACATCTGCCTTGGCCAACTTGACTTATCTTAAAGGGCTGGCCCAGCAGTAAAACAGATTCAGAGACTTTAGGGTCCCAAACTGTAAAAAGAAACATGACCTTAGCCCTAACAGCAGCAGTACCAGTGATCAGGCACTACAGAAGAAGAAACAAAATGCTAGACCCCTTTGAAAACAAAGATATAACAGGAGCTTTCCAGACTGCATTTCTCAAAGTCTTTTCCCAAACAACAACTCTACAGTTAAGATAAAATATTTCTAGAGAAATAAACACTACAGAAAACTGGGAATAAAAGACAATGGCCTGATGACTACAAGACTTGTTTCAAAATCTGAGGCCCATGTAGAAGCTACCACATACTAGCCTCTTGTACAGTCACAAGATTCTTAGGAACTATCCCTTTCCATGATCTAATGGCTAAGTGGCAACCCAAAATTAACTCGATATGCACTTTTAGACTAACAAGACTTAATTATAACCCAAAATATAATCAGGTTGCCAGTCCCCCCCACTGAAAACAAACAAACAAACAAAAACAAACAAAACCCCCAAAGAAATAATTAGTACTGCCACTTGCTCCCTCTTAAACTTAACAGCCTTACAGTATACAGAGATATGCTACTGAAATTTTGAAATTTTGCAAAATTATCTCAAACATGGAGCTAGAATCAGGGAACTAGCCCAACACAATATACTTTTGGCCCCACTTATGATGCTTTCTCCTAACTCTGAATGTACTGCAGAATTCATAAATCCTCAAATCTTCGATTCTCAGACTAGTATTTTGCCAGTGCTACTGTATTATATTCTCTTCCTGACAGAGGGATCTGGAAGTTCTAGTATTGTCAGGACTGACAGTCATTTTTCTAATTATGTCATACCTGAAGTACCTAAGAAGAAAAAGAGCTCTAGAAACTTTTATTTTCCCAGACCTAGTCCCAACCACTGAAATAACAAAGAGCCAAATCTGCAGGTTTAAAGTAAACAAATTATTTCCCTCTGTGGACACAGTGTACTGTTAACTGTTGAAAGTAACCCAAATACTTACTTCCTTGAGCTCTGGAATTGGTATCCAGTGGATATTTCAAGAGAAATAGTTAAGAATAATGGAAATGCACGTGCATCATCTTAAAAAAAAAACAACCCCCACCAAACCAAGTCACCCTACAATGTTTTTAAATTAAAGGCTACATACATTTAAACTATATATATAGTTTTCCGTGCATAATTTCATTCTATTATATTTGGCAAAATTAATTACTGCACGTTTAATCTAATACCATGCTAGGATATTGCAATACCTAATTTCAGTCCTTTTGAGCAACACAAGAAGAAAATATCTCAATTTTTAGCTTTTTGTTTCCAGATGATCAAACAATGCCTATTCAGATGGCTTTTGTAATTTTTACTTTTTAAATTAATGATAATGCTAGTATTTCTACAAAAAGAAATCAAGACAGTTCGTGAATAGAAGCACTTACAAGAATCAGCAAGCAGCTGACTTTCTTTGAAATATCACACCTTTCTCCATGTTAAGACTTGCAAGAGAACAGGAAAGCAGACATGAAGAAAGACAAGAAATTTCAGGAACTCTTAGTATAAGGATTGGGGCACTGTATCTTTTTATTTCATACAAGCACTTCATAAAACAGCTGCCTGTGTATTTCATAAAATACTCTCCCCCTTACCTGTACAGATACTTCACCACAGCTGTCCACCACTCCTTTTGTGGTAGTACAAATAATGAAATCAATCCTCACATCTTATTTAGTTGATGAGGCTACAAATGTTCTACAGACAAAAGACCGGATCATGTGTTTTATTATGCAGTACCTAAATGTGCATGTTCTGCTGACCAGTGATTTCAGTATTCCGGTAATGAACTCTTCTGATTCTTTTTGTTTTTCATACAGCCAGCAAAAGCTTTCAAGGGCTGATGAAAAAGTCTTGGCAGAATATAAAATCATAGGGTGACTGTTCACTGTCTTTCATTTTGTTTTACATGATGCTGTGTTAATACTAAGACTATGCAACAAGTACCTTATCTAATCTATACCTGCAAGCAGAATCATGGACCTATCAGCAGCTATACTTCCTTCTCCTCAGGCAACTCTGCACCACCATCTAATAATGATCATGGTACCACTGAGTCAATGCAAGAGGGTCCTTGCACGCAGGTCTGATTTTGGCATTGTTCTGAGCTATTTTGGAAGTTAACCATCACGTACTTTAACATTTAACAATGGCCTAAACCTTTGTTGGAAGTGTTTTCTTTTTGGATTGTATGAAAAGTCAGCACAATCATTTCATCAAAGGGGTCATGGGACTTTGTGAGGCATATAATCACTTTAATTGCTGTAAAAGAGCTTCTGCTCTCGGGGACATTCACAGTCTTCTCAGAGCCACACTGGCAAACTGCAGAACTCAGACTTCTTTTGGGGAGAAATGTCTCAAACAAAATCTTTCACTTGTATGAAATGTAACTACAACTCTTAGTGGTTACATTTCCTAATTGGGACTTGCATGCAAAACAAACAAACAAACAAGTAACAAATCGAATTCACAGAAATAAATTTTTGTGAATGTAATACTGGATGGAGAATGTGAAAAGAACATCCTCACTCTACTAGCTTATTATGTGCCCATATTACTACATTCATCTTCCATGTCATGCACATCTGTCCTCTCTGTTTAGATTGCCAGTTTTCTAGGGGCAAGAATTGTCTCTGCTTTAATTAGCACAATGCAACTCAAGCATGATTTCAACACAGACAAGGGTACTAATGTCACACAAGTAATGACAATGATAATCCCAAGATAGAAACATTTGAGGCTCTGGCCACAATATTAAGTAGCCTGCAGTTGAGATATTGAGCCTATTTTGTTAATTCACTTGCTGATTGAAATCCTTCCAACTGACATCTCCAATATGCCTAAAAAATCATGCTTTCAATATCGAGTGGAATGCAAGCCATGGAACAAAATGAAAAAAATATCTGGGATGAGGACAGTGTACAGAGTATTTCAGCATGAACTACAGCAGAGCAGCAATCCCTGTCAACTAACCAGTCTAATGAATAATTTAGTGACTTCAAGTTTATCTCATTATTTTACTTGGAGCCAGGCATTGTCTTCATGAATTACCTCCATGATTACTCCCTTTGTCCCCAACACCTTTTTAAAATAGGAAATGTAAACAAGATCCTTACCACCCCATAGGCGACAGTATCTGAATACATTCTCATTTCTGGATACACACTGACAAGATACCACCTAAAGGTCTTGCACTGGAGCTTCTTCCTCAGGGCCTTCCTCTCAGAAATATCACCAATATCAATTCCAGAGTCCTGCACATAAAGAACAGAAAAAGTAGGAAACACATCAGTGATACACTTTCTTCTGTATACATTGATCACCCAGAGTCTCTCCCCATTGCAAAGATGACCACGACCTATGACAATCACCACCTGCTGGCCACAGAGTGTTTGTGTTACCCACACATTCTAAAGTGCCCTTACCAAATACAATATAGGTCACCATGGTGGGGTCTGTTTCAAAGTCTGCTCTGCTCAATGGAAACACTCTTACTGAATTCAGTGGAGTTTAGACCTAGCTTCCAACGAATATAACTGTTGTTCTCTAATTTCCTGGCACTTTCCAAATCCAAAAGCAATTGGGAGCTGGTAGCAAGTTGCCCTGGAAACACCTTTATTGCTGGCATCCCACTGTGGCCTAATCATTAGTATATTACATTTTCTGGCCATTTCTGAAGTCTGGGTTTATTGCTTCACTGGAAAGAGCAGAAGCTCTGCTCACCTTTCTGAAATATCACTTATTAAATTTCTATGGTAATGTAAAAAGAGAAGTTGATATTTTTGTTAGAAGCAATGGCAGAATGTTCTCTCCCCCAATTTTTATTCCCCTTTACATTTCTGGCTAACCTAATTTAATGTGACATACTTCTTTGTAGATCATAAAACGTGAGTTTCATAAAGTCCCTGTATAAAAAAATCAATACTTTATCACATTAAAATCATGCAACAGAAATTTTTAGAAAGGAATCTAAGTGCAAATCCCTGGCTGATGTTTGACAGGAAGTAAAGTAAGACATTTTGCTCTACGTTGTTCTCCACCACTTCTGCCTCGGAACAAAACACAGGATAAATAAATTTTCTTTTAAACATCAGACTTTGCTGGGCCATAAATACCCCAAAGATTTTGTTAGCCACAAGATATTTATTAAAAAAAAAAAAAACAAAAAAAAAAAACACCCTCCCCTCTAAATTTGTCCATTGCATCCCTGCTCCTTTCTCATGCAACTTTGCATGCAACAATGTTTGTTTCTTCACATTTTATTGTATGAAGAAAGAAAGGGCATCAGGGGCCTCAGTAATCACATCCTTCCATGTAGCTGGAAATGGAAAACAGCTTACACATGGCACACTGGCTTTAATACCAGGAACAACTGAGTGTGTTGTGGAGAACGTAATGGGAGGGAAAAAAAAATAATAAAAAAAAACATAGGGGAGGGCACATGCAGAACATAGCTCTTGTTTCTGACACTTGAAAAATCTTTCCTTGGGGTTTTAAGTGCTTTTCCAAATCTATTTATCTAAGCAGTTATGATGCAGAAATCACCATGGTATCTGAGATCCTCATTAGAAGTCTTCAGTACTTCAGAGCCACACACAGAGATCCCAAGAGGGCAGTCATTTCACACTGCCAGATGAGTCAAACTCCCTTTATTATTATTAGCTCTTAAAGACAAAAACCTTTGGAAACATTGGATCACGGGGCTTTTCACAGATTTGGGAATTCTTCCATGGAAAAAAACAGGCCCTGTGGTTAACATCTTGGAATAACATATTTTATGGAAAGTCCCGACTGTTATAACTACATTTCAATGACCCACTCAGTCCATTACCAGCGCACTATTTCATCTGCTTCCAGGTAGAGAATTACTCCTGTAGTTATCCACTTGTAAAACTGTATTTAGTCATGCTATCCATCTGTCCTCTGCACGTCTCTCACGATCGTGTCTTGACATCTTTTTTGACTCAGCTTAAGCTATGTTTGTTTTGAAGATTTTCTCTCTTCTGCATCTCACCTTTAGTTTAATCTTGAAACAAGCAAAGATGAAACAAAAATATTGCTACCCAGTCCAATATCTGAATTTGACCTAGTCCATCCCCATCCAGCCTTTTGCAGAGCGTGTCTTTGGACCCTGCCTAACGGAAGTCTGTATTAAAAGTGTCCCACAAGATGTAAGTTATTTTTTACATAACTTTACACTGAATACTCCTTTCTCATGATGTTTTTATACCAGCCAGATACTGCATTGCTCCTAACCCTCTGATGTATAAAAGCAGACTCACACTAATTTTCTTTATATACCGACTGATTCAATTACAGTGCTTGGAAGTGTAGTTTTGTGCTATATTTTCTTCTTCCCTTTAAAAGGTCAGAAGCCTTTCTTAAACACATGCCGAATTCCTACTGCTCTAGAATCAGTTCAGTACTGGCAAAATTTAGCATGGGAAAGGAAAAGAAAGTCCCAAAGCTTGGCACCAGGACTCACGCAGTGAACACAAAGATGATTAAAACAGCTTTGAATTATACAACTGACTTGGGGTACTTGAGCACACATCAGACTGTCAGAACAAAACAAAGTCCCAGTGTTTGTTGAATTCTTTCCCAATTTTCCATATGGCAAAAGATGGAATCTGGATGAACAGCACTTGAATGGGCTCACCTCTAAATTGTATACCCCATCTGACAGGAAAACCTTTGATGGTCATAAAGGTCCCATATTGTCTACAAACATCCTGTAGCAATTACTAGGTAATAGGTATAATCAGGCTTTAAAGGCCTACTTCAGTTGTGAAAAATAAGACATTTCCCAGTGTATTTTAAATAAATATGTGGCTATGTATGTGCTTATTTAGTTTTAGACAGCGGTAAGAAATAAAAATTAAGATTGTTTATGCTTGGTTCTGTAGATACATGTATTAATAGATTTTTCCCTGCAACAAAGACAACTCCTCACATTGCAGAAGAGGTTAGCACTGTTAAAAATTGATTTAGCACTTGCCATCTCCAGCTTTTAAGTCTGCACTGCTGTTTGACAGCAATAGCCATTGTGAAAATGAAAAGAGAATATAATCTGCATTACAATCTATTTAAGCAGTTTAGTGCAATTATTAGTGCAATTGTGGTTGAAAAATAATGGACATGGAAGAAAAAAATAAGAATACATTTTTTTCCTCTTTGAAACTATAAATGAAATCAGTTTTGTCAGTACAAGTTCTAGCATGCAAACATCTTGACAGACTTGGTGACCTGAAGAAATCAGTTCAATCCACAAACTACATTTATATTTCATTTGTTTAACAAATTAGTTCTAAAATTTAGTATAAAAGACTTATTTCCTGATACATTGGCAGTCAGGACACCTCCATTTAATAAATAATAGCAACAACTGATACAACCACTTTTGTATTGATAGATGTTAACACTCCTTGCCCTTTAGTAGCTTCCCTTCAAAATCTGGTAGAATTTTAACTGTGTGATTGTAAGTAAGAGACACAAATTCAAAATAAGATGTATAAGATGGATTTGATGCTTCTTTTTTTTTCACATTTCTACAACGACTAGTTTAAATTTAGTCTCCGTGCACAGTTGTCAGTGAGGTTGACAAGAAATTCATTTTTAAGGAACCTGCAGACAAAGGAATTGCTTCTAGAATATGATACGTATTTATGAATGTATGTATATATGTAAGCATATTTGCAGAGACATATTTTATGTCTATCCCTAAGACATATATTTATACGTGTATACAGATAACAACAAAAAATTCCTAGCAGAAAATCAAAATTCAGAGTAGGAACCAAATCCCAAAGGCTGTAAGGCCAAAGCTTGCAAACAAAAGCTTTTGTGACTTACCTCCTGGGGTATGTTCCATGCCATATAGACATGGCTCTTAAATTCATCCATCCAGACTTCAGCCACTCTTAGTGCGTTTCTCCGGACATGAGCAGTTAGATCTTCTGTGTACGGTTTATGTGCTCTTTCAATGTGGGCAATCCTTGAGCAAGGTAGAACTTCAACACTCCCTCCACACTGCCACACCTAGGAAGAGAAAGGACAGCCTGCTAGTAACAGCTCCCTACACCACTGCCAGTGGTGTTTTTAGACAGTTGTGGGAGGAGAAAATTATTACCTTCCCTTACCATGAATTATTACCACTACTTACCTTACTACAGAATTCGTATATTAACATTAGCCACCCATCACAATTTTCTGGGATAAATTTAGCTATCCTCAAGATTATTAATAAAATTATTTATAAGGCATCCAAATACAAAAGCATCTGGGTTCAAGTTTCAAAGCCTTGCAGGTATTTCTCTTAGATTGCACAGTCCCTCTCAACACATACATGCAATGTTCAGAATCTGGGGCTAGCCAGCCTTACATTACAAAGAAACTAAACCAATGGAATTTTTAAGATCATATATATGCATTTTATGCTTTCCTGTAAACATAGCTCAGAAAGGATTAAGTTTAGTTCTTTTGAGGAGTGCAAAAGATTAGGAAGATTATCTAGTGAAAATGTTCTATGAACAATTTCAACACACACTATCCTTACAAATGATAATACACTTATAATGTAGGTTAGTGTACCCACTCAAGTGTTTTTCAGATTTGACCAGTATCACAGTGAGCTAATGCCCATAACATTTATCATGAGTATTATATTCATTTCTGATTTCCTTCTCTGCTTTCACTTCAAGAGAAAACAACATCCGAAGCCTTAACAGTCAGTGACGTAGCTGAAATATTTTACATACAAGTTCTCTTCCTGTGCATCTCGTATTATGTGAATTTCCTAAAAAGATCAAGGCAGCAGATTCTTAATGGTTTAATGGATGCTGTTCACATGAAAACCTGTATGTACTCAAACTCTTTGATCCTACTGAACAAGTCCCTCAGTGTCCCAGAGATAGGCATACTGCACTGAAAAGTAAGCATGGAGTTTGCCTTATGAGAATGAGGGAGTTTGTCTTATGATACTGCTAGCAGAGATTCCTGAGGTTTGGTGTCATATACAAAAATAGCAAAAAATGAAAGAGAGGTGCTACTTTTCCTGTCCAGCTCATCCAAGAGTGTATAATCTGGTGTCCTTCCCAGTGCTCAGGGATGTGGGTTGGCAGAAGTTCACAAGCTGGAGCTGGTCTCAGACCTCTCAGGTGTGTCTGCCCTATAGGCATATGCTCTACTAAGGAGGCACTTTGTTCAGTCATTCATTTTATATATTTAGACATCTGGCTTGAATACAGCATTTAGACATTTGGCAGCTCCTGAGACCAGAAAATGTGGCATGGATTCAGAATGCTTACAAAGCCTTTTCTGAACCAGTGCCTAATTGCATTTGGCATATGCTGGGAGAAGAGATAGAGCCTTGATTTTCAAAGCTCTCTGGAAGATCAGCTATCCCATGGACCTATGGTACAGTGAAGAAGGGAGCTGAAAAGACTTCAGCATGTCTTGTGTCCCTAACTTGGAAAACTGTAAGAATACATAAATTTAATCACTACCAACATCAAAGTGAAACTGAGATGTTCATAAATATCTAAAAAGAAATAGGCCATTGATCTGTCACAGGAATAAGTAATAATCTTGAAACAGCATTTGTGTTCTTTTTAATTTTCATGTAAAGTGGGCAATCCAGTTTTGCAAGCTAACAAAAATAATAGTTTCTCAATGGTTTAATTCTAAATTCAGCTATATTTCCTAATAAAGTTTAAATGTGAAGTATTATCAGTCTTTGCTCACTCAATGCCTGCTTGCAATCCAAGCTACTTCTCAGTACAGCATTGACATCCAACTATAAATTTTCAGAGTTACTCATTGTACACTGTTTAAATTAGTTTAATAAAAGACAAGGAAGATGTAGAGATGGTCATAACTTAGCCTATGTCAACACAATTCACATACTACATGCCCTGCCTACTCTGCCTAGCCTTTGCTCATTTTAAATAGGGATGGCCTCTCTCCAAGTACAACATGTTAACACCAAATCTTCTGTGGGATTTTCAGTTAGGTCTGAATGCCATCTTGACACCAAGCTCAGCCAGAAGTTCACTGTCTATAAGAAGCTGTATTACCACATATCTGTTTTTTTTTTTTTCCTGAATCTGAAAATGCAAAGAGTGCATTCATCTGTAATTTTAGTACAGATTCACTAGTCAGTAAAATCTAATTTGACTTTATAATGAAAGCATATGTGCTTTCATAAAACACCCCGAGTTGACCAAGTCTTCCATACAGTTTGTAAATAAGAACTACCCAGTTCCTGAATAAACTCTAATAAATAAAATCTGGTGGCCACCCCCTTGTATTGACACCCACTGTCAATCTTTATTTCCAAAGACTAATTAATTACTCTGCAAGAACTATGGATTAACTTAAAAATTTAATGCTAAGAAGGAGCTATCAATACAGATGCTGACAGATCACACAGGTTGTATTGAACAGCTTCAAAAGCAAATCCTATTATTTCTGAGCAAAAATCTGTTGCAATCCATGAAAATGTGATTCACATACACCAAAACTGGACTAGCAGTATATCATAAAATCATAGAATGGCATGAGTTTAAAGGACTTTAAAGATCATCTGGCTCCAACCTCCCTGCCAAGGACAGAGACACCTCCCATCAGACCATGTTACCCAAAGCCCCATCCAATCTGGCCTTGAACACCTCCAGGGATGAAGCATCCACAGCTTGTCTGGGCAACCTGTTCCAGGGCCTCATTATCCTCTGCATGAAGAATTTCCTCCTAACATCTAATCTAAATCTCTCTTCTTCTAGTTTAAAACCATTCCCCTTTGTCTTATCACTATCTGCCTGTGTAAGAGCTAGTAGTTTCTATATATCGTGATGAGAAAAATTCCTTAAATTAATTACTTTTTATAGAGCAATACAGGAGAAACAAATGTGATCTGATGATATGCAAATCATAAATAATGCTACTGTATACAGAGCTTGCAGTTACAGCACTAAACAAGAAGTGCTACCCTAGAAGTAGGCTACAAAGCCTTGCACGGTATTTGCAGAGTGAAAGGAGTTACAATACTTAATAAGGACAGAAAGCACAATCCTGACTTGCTCTGATGGTCAAGGACAAGCCATAGTACCCTTCTCTCCCACAAGTATTTTGAGCCCATGGGATTACAGTATGATGAGAAAACTCTTTTCTCCAAATGCTTCATTGCACCTGGGGAGAAACCAGTTGCAAAGAAATGTACGGAGACATCAAAGTGGGATTTTCAAATGGCATGAAACTCTCCTGGAATCTTGATGGACTCTGGAATCCTGACTCGAACACACATGCAAAATCTCCAGGCAAGGAACAAGGGGTTTTGCTAGCCCTACTACTCTAAATACTAAGCACTACACTGAGCAGGATATATGAATATTAAACACTGTAACATGAATAACTGACTGCTACAGAAAGCATTAGCTTTTCTTGATTCTTCCCTGATTATATGTGAAATAAGGGAATCTTGCAGCTAGGCCAAGAACGCCTATTAATTCTTTCTTTCTTTCCTTAGACCAACTGCACTTTTCAGTCTGACCTTTATTTGTGGAGATGCTTGGAGCCATCCAACACACTATGATTTTAAAGACATCCAGATAAGGTATAAATCTCACATCAAAAGTGTATAGGATAGAATCATTAAATACTCTGAACCCTATACCTTTTGGGGAAAGACAGTTTTTAATTAAAAAAATAATGATGTTAAGAAATATATTTTCTTAAAGACTCAGCTCAGATCAAAGACTTGCACAATGGTCTGATTTTCATCTATTAAAACTCTTGTAGACAAGAGACTGTCAAGTTAGTTAAGAACATGAACTGAGGGGTCAATTCCTCATACCTTCACACATTTCCCCTGTGAATTCCACAGCTAGTTTTTTGCTGTCATTAGTAAATTTTATTCAGGCTTCAAGTATACTGAATAATACCCTTCCCATTTCCCTGCACTGTTATTTTATGTGATGCCTATAAATAAAGTTTTAAAATTAGTAAAGGTTTTCCAAGCTAGCACCAATGACTTTGGCAGGAGGTCTAAAGATAAAAGAGCTTTAACAAATTCTTTTGTTTTACAATAGGCAATGATTTGAAGTTCAATATTATGCCTTTAAGTATACTGCCCCTTTGATCAGTAATACTTAATGACAAAACCACTCATAAAAATTGTAAGGAAGGAACTTGATGAATTTCCTAAACTGTGGTTAAAAGGAAACAGTGCGCCCTTTCCTATTGCTTGTGAAGATCTTTTACCTGTGGTAGCAAGAGGTGGAAACTGCTAGCAATAGTCCCAGTTTCCTGCCAAATCCCTAAACATACATACATGTGCCAAAATAACATGTACTTTCATCATCATGATACAATAAATTGCAATTCACATTTCATTCCATAAAAGCACTGATTTCAAAACTACAACAAGGCTCAGATTTGTCTTAAGGCAAAGTCCTTACAAAGTTTCTTGTTTTGTTTTAACAGTATGAGGGACTGCTTATCTGTCAGAGTACTTAACATCACTGCTAGAGCCTCAGCAGTGCAGAAAGCTTGCTTTTCGTTGGAGGAATTTCTTAAAGTTCTGCTCCTGTTGGTTTCCTTTGCAAAACAAAACAAAACAAAACAAAACAAAACAAAAAAATCTGTTAGAAGAAGAACAAATGCCTTTCAAAGACCACTCACAATCCATTTTGTGTTTTTTCAATGTTCCCTTCCGATAGAGTACCTTAGAAGTAGCTTTTTATTCTTGAATTTCCTGAGGAGGTTTGTATATTTGGAATATCCTCAAGAAGGGCTTAGAGAGCTTCTTCCTCTTGAAAAGGTTCCCTTATCACTATCAAAAGGTGATGAAATTCCATACCAAAATGCAAGGTGTAAAGGGACAGTTGCAGTGCCAAGGCAACTAGCATGATGCTGAAAAACTAAAATCAGCAGAGCCTGTGACCTAAACTAAGTACAGCAAGTAGCAGACAATAGGAACATTAGGTGAATACAGAGAATCTATTTGAAAAAGGGAGGTAGAAAACCACCTCCCTTTTAAATCTTAGTTGTTGCAGCATAAAAGGATAATTTGTCCCAGCCCTAAGCACTGCTTACTATTAATTTACTAAAGGTACATTACATGTGCAATATAACTCTGACCTTAGATCTGTGTGAATTTACGTGCAGCAAAGGTAAAGTAGCCCCATAGAGCAAACAAGAAACACATTCTTTGCATAGAAAGTAGGAAAGCAGAAGACATGTAAAGCACTGCAGAGAGAACCAAGTCATGACCCAACACAACAGTTGCAACCTCCACTCTGCTAAAGGAGTAAAAGACCAGCGCAGGTGGCAGACCAGTGGGACAGCACAAGTGGGACAGGTGCAGAAGCAGTAACACACCAAATGGATTCCATAAGCATTTTTAAAGGTATAAGCCCTAATATCACTGTGCTATCATCCATCACTCATTCCATCAAAATAAGGGCAGTAATGACAGCAGTTGCACAGCCTGCAGTGTGGACCACAGATGGGTGACACCCTTACAAATGCCTACATTAATCTTATCATAACTTCTCAAAGCAAATTCCGCTCACTTCTGGAAAATGCTTTACTAGACAAAGAATCTCCATTTCTATTTATGTGTTTTTAAATCCACATCCTCTAGTAAATTATTTTCAATTGCATTTAAACATAGTTGAATTTGCATGTTTAATCAAAACAATTACAATTCTGAAGCTGATGTCTCTGTTGAATATTTAATTCACACCTCATTATAAAATGATATAACACTTCCTCATTAATAGTGTTTCTTTTTATCTCTTTAATCACTGAGTGTTCTTTTCATGTTGTGGAAGCTTAACCTAATAATAAAAAAAAACTACATGATGCTGAGCAGTTTATTAGCATGTACTGCACTCATTATATTTTCATAGATCATGCAGTTTCTCTGAGAACTTATGTGACCTTGTTTGAAACCGTCATTTCATTTGGACTGTAAACAAAACTTTTTAATAATTAAGTGGTTTGTTGGGGTTTTGTCAAAAAGCTGAAGCAATATCTAGCTTCTGTGAAGTTTGCTAAAGATGAAATTAGAAGAACTCATTAAAGATATACCCTGAAGAAAAAAAAAAAGTCAGTGTGAATTAATTACTACTATGGATACAAACAAATAGGAGCCAATAAACATATATTTTGGGGAACAATTTAATGCAAAAAAAAAAATTCTGAATCTTGTTAACCTTTGACATTATCAATAACTATTTAGCAATAGCCAATAATAAGCTTGATGCTTTACAGACAAATAGAAAAAAACTATTGTTATTCCATACAATGAGCAGGGTCTGTGACCATTTTGGGTCTGCATTTTTATTTTGGTGTTTTGACAACTGACTGCAGAAAGGATAGGGAGGATGGTCACATACAAAACCCACTGAAATCCATGTTCATGTTTCCAGTAGCATACGGTGGGTTTTGGATTGGACTTTGGATTTGGATTTGGATTTGTATATCTGGCTCTGTAGTCCTAAAATCTACAGTCACTAGATGAAACACACGAATCTTTATTTAGGCGTTCTCCACTGAAGTCAGATAACATTCACCAAATAATTGCAATAGTTACAGTAAGTACTGTTGGGTTTGGCTAACCTTCCCCACATTCACCAACAATCCCTGTACAGTTACACAGTGGTCCTGAACAGGTTCCTCCCATTGAAGAAGTCTGCCATAACAGTAGAATTAAACGCAGAGTCCTGGCCTGAGTCATGTAAATGCAGAATTTGAAAAATCAGAATACAGGCAGACAGGAAGAGAAAAAACAACAACAACAACAACAAAAACACACTGCTTCCTGAAGCTCTGTTTTACTCCCTGCTTCCAGATGCTGAATGGGCTGGAGAAGAAAATCATGACCTTGTGTATACCCCTGCAGAGTGGGAAATTGGGGTGTAAAAATATCAATTGACTGCCAACAGTCAGAGCTCAGAACAGCATGCATTCTGTTGCATATCAGAGACTGGAGAGAGATTTTAAAAATTACTTAATCTGTTTTACTGAAGCCCTGTGAGGTTTCTGAAGACTTCTGCTTCTCATCATCACACGAGCCTTTCATACTTTCAGGTAAACTTATCTATTCATGTGTGATGATAGCTTTTTTCCAGAACCGAGCTGATAATATGGAACTGTAAACAGCCTACAAAAACACACCCCCCCAAACAATCTAAAATAATTTTTAGAAGAAAATAAAAAGGCTTTAACATAACTAGAAGTCCTCTTGATTTCTAAAATGTAAATTTTCCCTTAAATCTTACTTTTGAATTCATCATTAACTGTCTCATAGGCCTCGTTTAACATTAATTGTGCCTTTATAAAACATCCTAATTGAAAAAGTAATACATGTAAAGATTCCTCCCATATTTAATTGCCAGTAGTTTTGTTCCCCTTTTAGTTAATTGTTTCATTATGTACTTTTAAAATTGCTTTGTTCTGCAGGGATTAATTTTGCACTTATCTTCATGAGCTGTAAAACTTTTACAATGTATTGTTAAACCACATATGTTGTGTTGCTGTTCCATAATTGCAGGAAACTACTCTATGCCTTGTGTTACCAGGAGATAACACGCTTCAGGGATCACTAGGGCGTAAGGCTTCATCCTGTTCTTTTTCAAATGTGTCTATCTCATTGCTAGGCACAGCAAGTAACTGACATAAATCACTGCTACACTGTCAAGTGTAAGTCAAGAGTAGGAAGTCAAATAAATCACTTTTTACCCTAAAAGGTTAAAATGAAGTAAACTGAATTACCAGATCAACGTTGGTTAAGTACTCACAGAGCAACATACTGTATTGCCTTTCACTGATGTTTTTGCCTTCCTCTCCTCCACTGCAGGTGCACTCAGCTTGATCAACCTTGTTAATCTTGCACTAATCCTGAAGCCTTGATCGGTACCAGAAGACCAAGTGTCCTGGTTTCAGCTAGGATAGAGTTAATTTTCATCCTAGTACCTGGTAGGGTGCTATGTTTTGGATTTAGGATGAGAAGAGTGTTGATAACACACCGATATTTTAATTGTTGCAGAGCAATGCTTACACTAAGCCAAGGACTTTTCAGCTTCTCGCACTGTCCTGCCAGCAGGCAGGCTGAGGGTGCAGCCTGGGGTGCAGTCTGGGGGTGCAGGCTGGGAGGGGACAGACCCCGGACAGCTGACCCAAACTGGCCAAAGGGGTATTCCATACCATCCGTTTAGCATATGTCATGCTAAACAATATATAGGGGTGGCTAGCCGGGGTGGGGGAACCAGCTGCTTGGGGATAGGTTGGGCATTGATCAGCGGGTGGTGAGCAATTGCATTGTGCATCACTTGTTTTGTACATGTTATTATTAGTAGTACTATTATTATTTTCCTTTCCTTTCCTTTCAGTTCTGTTACAACACAACAATCCCTTGCCTTGTCACACAGGTCTTTCTCTGATCTTTATTAGATTACTCAATCAAACTCAAACAGTCTTGCAGAACTAAAAACTCTCTGTTTGTTTAAATTTCAGACACATATTAACTTAAAACTAGTAAGAACATGGACCTTCCCAGACTGATCCATGAAGGATCATAATACCAGTAGCTAGACCGTCATTTCCACCCCGCTCTGACAAAGAGCAGGGATATTAAACATCAGGCTACCTTATAATAATGCACTAATTAATTTCTATCTGACCTAAGCCCGCAGACTTTTAAGTGCATATTGACTTATAATAGTTTTACTTCTTTCCGAACCACTGCAAACAACAATTTACTTTCTTAAAACATCCAGATGTCTATATTAATGCCCAGCTGGTAACGTGCAACCACACAGGCGTAAGCAGTGAAAAAACATCTGTGAGAAACCTCCAAGAGCCTCTTCTTCCTTCCTTGTAGGGTAGAGCAATGCCACGTACTGCTGGTGCAGTATCAATCATTTGCTTTCCTGTGGGAACTGTTAATCTCCAGAAAGAGCAAAAATGCAAAAATGAATCACTGGAAAACTGGTAATGCTGTCTGTATGTATAATTAGACATGCTGTAGCTGCAGGTTACCTGCTGAGGCATTCATGGGCAAAATGGGGGAAAAAAACAATCATTCTACTGGAGGCTTGACACAAAAACAGAACAAGACACTGAAAGCCAGTTTGTTATGTCATGACTGGCACCCATTTAGAGGCATGACAATTTAAAGCCAATTCCTTCTTTTATACTCAATAGAGGCTGCTTATTTGTCTGAAAAAATGGCAGCCTTGATAATAGGGAATCTTAGTGTGTGTCATCTTGATATTCAGGATACTAGTACAGTGAGGTAATTTCCAAAACAAAATTTTTGAAAAATTGATGTGATTTCCAAAACAAAATCTGGTTACACAGACTGCTAGGCAAGTTCTTCAACCCTATTTGCATTGTTAAGCACTTTATTTATTTATTTATTTCATTTATTTAATGTTGGTGAAAGTGTGGGCTATGAGAGCATTTGATCCTCCCTCTAAGAAGTAAGGTTTGGTCAATCTTTAGAAATTTTTCTTGGAGAGTTCCATCTAGTAATGTTCTCTTTTTAGTTCATAAAATGGAATTAAATAGATTTCACAACCTTAAAAAGCAGTATTTAAGTGTTATCTCAAAATAGCAACTTGACTGTTACTCCTGTACTTCTGAGCTCTCTTCCTTCACACATCACTAGCCCAATACTGTTCAACACTATCTGAGATCTTACACTAAGGACTTTTTCTATAAAGCAAATCGTTCCCCAGTGGGAAGGGCTATGGCCTACTTATTAAAATCTCTATTACAATATGGCTTTAAGACCACAGCAAGTTATGATGGCTGATAGTGCAAGAATGGGAAACATCTAGATTCATTTTCTGAAGGGAATTTAGGGAAACATCCATATTGCTCTGTGGAGTGCCATGAAAGGCGACCCAGCAGCAAGGACAAAAAGGGATGTTATGCAAACATGACACATCCCGGTGCTCTCTCTCCATGCAAACAGTTCCACAACACAGCAGCCGGGTGAAAAAATTCTTAACTTTTTTTTCGCTCCCAGTTATTTCTACCTTTTGGCACACTGACCTCTCAATTTTCCTCACACAACAGTTTGTGTGGCAACATGATAAATCACAACTTGATTAACATAAAAAATCCTGCAGTTAAAAAGAAAAAAAAAAAAAAAAGTTAAAATCTACAGTTTATATGTAAACTGGAGGTGTTAGAGACACAGCATACAGAGCAGACATTCAGACAGCTATGCTGACACAGCGAAAGCACACGTGGAGTGCAAACCGGTGAACAAAGGAGGGCAAGAAGAAGGAGGAGAAAATACAAACCAGACAGCTGTTTGAGTCAAATGTGTTGTGAAACTACAGCCTAACTTGTACAGTGTTACAAAGTTTTCCTTAACAAAAATTATTGTCTTTTTACATGTAATATATTAATGATTTCGTGTTATCTATGGCTGATATTAAAAACACTGACAGGTAAAATTGCTGGAAACTTCTATGTAAAGAGGAAAAAGCCCAAAATGTTTTCAGATAAATGTGGAGATTTGGGAACAAATGCAAACAGTTGCACTTGCTTGTGATTATCAAAAAGAACACTTTTATAAGAGCATATTAGCAGAAAGAAATTTCAGGTGAGAAACCCTAGGGATGCACAAATACTTACGATCAGAAATTATGGGACATGTAAGCCATCAATAGGCTTTTAGGCACCATATGACAGAGAGTGGGTAAACTAGCCAGCAATCAACAATTATGATCCCAAATGCTGGGGCAGAAGGAGGTTTAAAAACAAACAAACAAGCAAACAAAAACAAACAAATAAACAAACAACAACAGATAAATCAAGCTAGAGCCAAATCACTTGGAGGTTTAGGTTGGATACTAGGAAGAACTTCTTTACTGAAAGGATTGTTAGGCATTGGAATAGGCTGCCCAGGGAAGTAGTTGAGTCACCATCCATGGAGGTCTTTAAAAGACGTTTAGATTTAAAGCTTAGTGATCTGGTTTAGTGGAGGACTTGTTAGTGTTAGGTCAGAGGTTGGACTAGATGATCTTGGAGATCTCTTCCAACCTAGATGATTCTGTGATTCTGTGAAAATAATAAAAATAAAAATAAAGAAAAAGGAAGTCGGCCTTTGCATTTAGGGAAAAAAAAAAAAAAAAAAAAAAGATCAGAGGAGGGCACGATAGACTTCAAATCTGCTTGCCCTGCCATAGAAGGACCACATAGACAATACCCCAAAGAACATTGGAACGTTTTCTGATCATGTTACTCATTCCTACTTTTCTGTTCATAAACCACCCTCTAATTCTCCGCCAACAAAAAAAAGCATCAGGATCAGTTTTGCTTAAGCTCTACAAACAAACCTTTAGGCTAACGGGAAAGGAAGATAATGTATTTTTTATGCCATTTAATTGCAAATACAACTCATTTCACTATGGCAATATACTTTATAAAAGTAGAGTCCTGTTACTCAATTTGAACTATAAATGTAATTTTTCCTCTAGGTCAACTGATGTAGAGACTTGATATATGTTTTAGTGGGAGCAAGACCCATTCCTTTTCCATTAAAGAGCTATTACCTTCTAACAAAAGTTTCTTTTACCCATTTAACAGATCCATTATATCTCTGTGAACATAAATTCATCTGCAAGCACAAAGTCTTTGTGACATACGTAATTACTCTAAGTCAAAGCCTGGGCTTACAGTCCCTTGACTCTGATGATGACTTAATTTGTGACCTGAGGCAAATCACTGAATATTTGTTCATGCATCTTTAAAAGTAGTACAAACAACTTTGTTGTAACACAGTATTTGGAAGCTTCATCAAACATGTAGGCTGCTTTAAAAGACAAAATGATTGCTACAGATTTGCTTGATAGAAAATCTGCTGACATCAGTAGAAATTGGAAGAAGCCTCTAAGAAGCCTACTGAAAACAAGTCTTGAACCATCTAGCACAGGACCTAATTGATTGTATCTAATTGATTGCAATGGATTTGTAGGGGCTTCCGTAACTGCACATATAGCTTGTCCAAACACAGCCCGGAAAGGAGAGCATAAATAAAGTTGAAAAATCCCAGCCTTATATTCACACTTTGTTTCTGCTACGAGTTTGTATTTGGTCTCTTGGATAAGCAGTGTGATTCCAGTTTGCCCTTCAAATATAATCTGGTCCCTTCAAAGCACACAGGTCCATCTAATTGGGAATGATCAAAAATAATCCAAAAGGAATCATTACTCATCCCAATGTGAAATTAAGAATATGATTCTGGGACAAGGTAAATGAATCTTTCAGCAATCCCAGAGTAAGAAGAGACTGAGCTGCTCAAAAGGGTGCTGCCAAGTCTTGCATCAACCAGCCAGTCTTTATTTAGTTATGGGTCACATGAATAGCTTTGCAAGAAAATATTTGCTTGAGGTGAAAATACAGCATTGCTTCTAAGATTTTAAAATGTATTCCTACTTTGAACTCATCTGTCAGCTTCTAGCTCACGGAAACAGAATTCTATTAATATTTATTTGATAATATATGTTTAAGGTTTTACAAATATTATTACAAAGCCATAGACAATGTAAAAGTCTTAGAAATTAAAATAATACCCCAAATCTGAGAGAAATACCACTGAGTAAAGAAACTAATTCATCAGAGTGAAGAGAATAAACCTCCAAAGACCTGTTTTCTGTGGTTTGATACAATTTACCAACAATGGGTGCTTCAGCTACAGTCTCCAATAGTTGAGATTTTCATATTCTCATGTAACACAAAAAACTAGACATTTGTGCAGATGATGAGGTGACAAAAATACCTCCTGGGAGAGGATTCTGGGGTAAGATTACATTGCCTTAGGATCTAATTCCTGGCTGTACGCAGTGAGAACTCCATTAGTTTAGTTTAAAACAAACCATTTCAAGATTTCAGAAGACAAAATAAGTGGTTTCTCCTTTATAATGAGAATAAATCCTATACTTTGCTTCTCAGAAGCACTTCAGCTAGGAAATTAAATCTCATCTCACACCACTGAAGATGCAGCTGCTAACAAAGCAAATGGAGAGTAAGTCTTTGACTCTGTGCATAGGCACAGAGTTACCAAGTTTACCCTGATATCAGTTCATCTACATCATCATACGATGTTGTAGCTGATATGTGTGAGTTTGGCTAACAGTAGTTTTATATCCTCTGGAACAAAATAGTAATATAAGGATGCAGGACCTTGTTCTACTTAACATGTTTAAGATGAACAAGTAACTCAAACGATCCTTACTCTTCCTGCTCTTTCTGTAGTTGAATGTTTACCTGTTCTCATCCTGTAAGTATTTGTTCTTACATGCTTATTACATAAATTTTCTCAGTGACAGAACTGACTTCCGGTACCTAAATACTGCAAAGGGAACAGGCTATGTTCCTACTTTTTGGACAGCTTGGACACAAGAACAATTACTGTCCGTATTGATTCATCGTAGGCCCTGCAGTTGAAAGCAACACAGGTAATCTAGAGGTAAATATTTTTGTGCTGCAGAGACAAGATGTATTTCAGCACCAAAGACAGGCCATCTGGCATGCAATCACCTTCTGACCATAGTTTTGTGCATAGCCCTATCTAAAAGAAATCAAACAGCACCACTAAGGATGAGTGCTAAGGATGCAACTGGATGGCACGACTGCCCACATTGTGACAGCACGTTCTTAGGAGTGACCTGTACTTTGCCAAGAAACTGTATGGGTATGCACCCACAGCAGATGGCTAAGGAAATAAGTTTGCTTATGAAGCTTAACAACTATAGAAAAAATACTATGATTTCCAGAAGCTTTAATATTGCACTGTACATTTATATTCATCCTTGTATCATCTGGGATATGCTGAGAATTGTGAAAAGAGTTAGTAATAAACTGTTGAAAAATCTGCTCAGTGATTTGTTTTGATACAGCTAAGAAC
This sequence comes from Oxyura jamaicensis, assembly GCF_011077185.1. Classification (NCBI taxonomy): domain Eukaryota; kingdom Metazoa; phylum Chordata; class Aves; order Anseriformes; family Anatidae; genus Oxyura; species Oxyura jamaicensis. The sequence continues at coordinate 62,835,443 of NC_048897.1, forward strand.
ACAGATCCGAGTCAGGATAAAGTTAGATGAGGCAGCATACATTACACTACCTTGCACATTACAATCTGCTGCAGATGAAAGTATTTTATGTAGGTCAGGCAGTGCTTCACTGGAGACAAGGGAAAAAAAAAAAAAAAAAAAAAAGCATAAGGAAATCAGAGCAGTGTTGGGCCTTATTCCAGTGATCCAGTCTACTCCAAAGTTTCAATTATACAGAGATTTCTGTCTCTCTGGTCTTGTCTTTCAAAGTACTCATCATGATCAGCTGCTGCAAGGCTAAGTCTAACGGACTGGATAGCATATATCTCGTGATGCAGAACTAGATAAAACTCTTTATGCTCACAGAGAGACTATAGTTTCATCAGTTGTGGAAAGAAAAGTAAAATCAAAGTGACACTAATTTTCAACTCATTGAAACACTGAGCTGCAAAATTGTGTTTCAGGAGCAGAATAAGGCTCTCTGGCCCTCACAGTGAAGAGAATGGTGTTATTAAAAGAAGCAGTCCTGGTTTTCTCTGTCCTTATCCTTACAATTGTGCTCTAACATAACTGAGAGGGTACCTGCCCTTCAGTCTTCCTGCAATAATATTTTATCTCTGACAGAGAGGAGGAAAGGAATTGCAGAAACCCAGAAGTAAGAATGACTATTTTTTGGTTATATCTCACAGTCTCATCAGAGAATTATTTATTTTTTGTTTAAATTCTTTTTTTTTTTTTTTTTTTTTTTTTTTTGCTATTATATAACTATATTTTTAATCTGGCAATGAAAAAGCACAAAATACTATCTTCCACTAACATTTCAATAGCAGGGTTTAGAATTTGATTTTTATAACACACATCATTCCATTTTTCACTACCGCCTATCAATCTAGGAATTTCTCTTGTATCAAAAAACTTGAAAGATTCTCAAAATGAGCAACACTGTATTTGTGGATGGTATTTAGTTGTGATGAGAGATGGAAAGAGGTTCACAAAACACACAAAATACTACACACAGTAAACAGATGGAAGAAGAAAGTATGTGCACTTGTGTAACTTCAGTACTTTATGAATACCTTAACTCCCCTGTAGAGAGAAGGCAGCATAAATGCCTGTATATTTCAGCTTGATCCATAGTGATTTTCCTAATTTAAATAAACAAATTAATCTAGAAAGGCTTTTCGCATTACATCTATGAGAAACTATCCTCCTTACTGAGCCCAGGATCATTGGTACACAGGGAGTTTTAGGTAACATCTCTGCAGAATAATACCAAATTCTGTATTTATATTCTTTTTCCATATAAGATCTTTAAAAAGATATGGGATTTTTTAAAATATATATATTTTATATATTTTTATATAATATAATATGTATATAATATTATGTATATGTATATAATATATGTATATAATATTATATATATATTTATATTTTAAAGATATATATTTTAAAAAGATATATTTTTCCCCTTCTCAAATGCAACAATCCTTACAACTACAGAGCAGTAGTATTGTAGTGGGTTTACATGACAAGGTTTTGGTAGCAGGGGGGCGTAGGGGTGGCTTCTGTGAGAAGAATCTAGGAGCTGCCCCATGTTTGGTGAGGGCCCCACTGCTGACCAGAGCTGAGCCAATAAGTGATGTTGTTTGCGCCTCTGTGAGAGCAGATTTAAGACAGGGAAAAAAACGCTGCGCCACACAGCAGCTGGGAGAGTGAGAGGAGTGAGGAACAGCCTTGCAGGTGCCAAGGTCAGCGAAGAAGGAGGGGGAGAGGTGCTCCAGGTGCAGGAGCAGAAGTCCCCTGCGGCCTGTGGTGAGGACCATGGTGAAGCAGGCTGTCCCCCTGCAGCCCATGGAGTACCACGGTGGAGCAGGGTTCCACACTGCAGCCCGTGGAGGAGACCACAGTGGAGCAGGTGGACCTGCACTGACAGAGACTGCGGCCTGTGGAAGACCCCTGCCGGAGCAGATTCTGGGCCAGACCTGTAGGTCGTAGAGAGGAGACCACGCAGGAGCAGGTGACCTGGCAGGAGCTGCTGCCCGTAGGGGAACCCAGGTTGGAGCAGTTTGCTCCCGAGGGATGGATCCCGTGGTACAGACCCATATCTGGAGCAGTTCTTGAAGAGCTGCTGCCTGTGGGAAGCCCATGCTGGATCAGTTCAGCAAGGACTGCATCCCGTGGGAGGGACCCCACAGCACAGGGGACGAGAGTGACTGAGAAGAAGTGGCAGAGAAGAATTTCTATAGACTGACCATAACCTCCATTCCCCCGTTCTCCGGCGCTGCTCGTGGGGAGGAGGTGGAAGAGGGTGGATGGGGGGCACAAGGTGCTTTTGGTTTCTTTCCTTTGTTTCTCACTTCTCTAGCTTGTTAGTAATAGCCAATAAATCTTGCTATCTCCCTATGCTGAGTCTGTTTTGCCCATCAAAATAATTACTGCGTGATCTCCCTGTCCTTATCTCAACCCTTGAGCCCAAATCATCATATTTTCTCCCTGTTCCTCTTTGAGGAGGGGGAGTGAGAGAGCGGTGTGTTGGGTCTGTCTGGGATGGAGTCACCTTTCCCTGCAGTAGCCCACACAGTGCTGTGCTCTGCACTCATAGCTGGAACAGCACTGGTATCACTCCAGTGTTGTGTCTATTGTGCTGGCACAACATCAGAACTCCTTCCAGGCCCCCAAGAGCCAGCAGGCTGGGGGTGGGCAATTGATGGGGAGGGGACATCACCAGGGCAGCTGACCTAAACCAACCAAAGGGATATTCCATAACACATGATGTCACACTCAGCAATAAAAGGGGGCTCTCGTGGGGGAGGGGCTCTCCTGAACAACCGGTACACGTTTTGAGGCCCTGCTTCCCGGGACGTGGCCGAACATCGCTCGTTGATGGGAAGTAGAGAATAACTTTTTTTTCTTTCTCTCTGTGCTTCCGCGCGGCCTTGTTGTTTCTTTTGTTTCTCTTTCTCCCCATTCCCCTTTCCTTAATTAAATCATTCTCATCTCAAACCTCGAGCTCTTTGTGTTGTCTTTTCTCCCCCTTCCTCTTTGAGGAGGGGAGGAGTGAGAGAGCGGTTGTGGTGGAGCTCGGCTGCCCACTCGAGTAAAACCATCACAAGCGGTTGTGGTGGAACTCGGTCGCCCACCCGAGTAAAACCATCACAAGTATGCATGTTCTTTGCATGTTGTCACCTACACATATGTAATTCCTTTTTTTTTCCCTATAATAAAGACCAGGTCGTACTTTCTAATGGAAGCCACCAGTGCTGTTTGTTTACGTTCCTTACCCTGATTCCAAGCTCCACATTCTCCCCTCCATATACTTCCATGCCTTCATCTAGTAAGCCAATCTCTTGGAAATATTCTCTGTCTACTATGAAGCACCCAATCAATGCAGGACTTCTGGAAGAAAAAACAGGAGCAAGCAAAATTAACAGACAGAATACAAACAATTTTATTATTCCAAAATTGACTGTTTTGCTGGGTCAAACAGTGTGTCAAACAGTGTGTCAAGATGGATTCTTAAGAAGGTAGTCCTCAAATAGATTTATTCAGCTTTGTTTTCTAATGTGATTCTATGGTGAAGAAAGCACTGAAAGAAAACAGACTAAAAATGATTGGACAAACACATTCACCACAACAGGCAGGATTTAAGGATTTAAAAAGACTAGACCCAACAGCTGCAACTTTGTTTCTGAGGCTCCAGCTATTGTAGCCAAAATGTGGAATAGTCTATCCCTACTAAGTTCTCAGGTGTCTGTGATAATTAAAAGGGATACCCAATGGTGTATGGTTTTCTAAGTTTAGCTAGAAGCTAGGCTCATCTGCATTTAAGAAAACATTCATCTTTAAAAGTTTATGTTAAAGAGGAAGTGATTTCTTCAAAAGGAACTTCCAGGTAAACTTTTGCAATGCTGAATTAAGAAATGCCTGCCCTTCCCAGCATTCAATAACACTAGTCCATTGTCCTAAGCCAAATTTAAACAAGTCACATACCTTTACCAAATCCACAAGCTATATTTATGTCATGACCTGAATTAGCCAACTTCTACTAAGCAGAGCTAATATTAAGAAGGATAGAGTTCAACCACAGAGTACAATTCTACCTTTATGAGATGCAGTGGAGGAGAATGCATAGTAGTGTGGCCTTTTCTTTGTTTTCCTACCATTCATACACATTGGTGAGAAATAAAAATGTCTTTTCTGATAATTATGCTGGTATCAGTAAATTTAGGAACAACAGGATATTAATTAGCAGTACAGGGGAAAACATCCTGCACTATTCTGGACATGCAATACGGTTCAGAGGAAGTAGTCTAGGAGGTTTCTGGAGAGTGTGGAAGACAGTATCCTGATGCAGCTGGTTAGTGGGCCTACCAGGGGAGGTGCCTCGCTGGACCTTCTGTTCACAGAGAAGGACTGGTGGGATATGTGGTGGTCAGGAGCTGTCCTGGGCAGAGTGACCACAAAACGGTAGAGTTCTCTATTCCTGGCGAAGTCAGGAGGGGGACCAGTAAAACTGCTGTCTTAGACTTCTGGAGGTCAGACTTTGAGCTGTTCAGGACACTGGTTGGCAGAGTCCTTTGGGAGGCAGTTCTGAAGGGCAGAGGAGTCTAGGAAGGCTGGGCACTCCTCAAGAAGGAAATCTTAATGGCTCAGGAGCGGTCTGTCCCCACGTGCCCAAAGATAAGCCAGCATGGAAGAAGACTGGCCTGGCTGCACAGGGCGTTGTGGCTAGAGCTTAGGAAAAAAAGAGGGTTTATGATCTTTGGAAAAGAGGGCAGGCCACTCAGAAGGGTTATAAGTGCCAGGGAAGCTCATGGAGCAGATTATCTTGAGTGTCATCACGCAGCACTTGCAGGGCAAGCAGGCGATCAGGCCCAGTCAGCAGGGGTTTATGAAAGGCAGGTCCTGCTTGACGAAACTGATCTCCTTCTATGACAAAGTGACCCACTTAGTGGATGAGGGAAAGGCTGTGGATTTGGTCTAGCTTGACTTCAGCAAGGCTTTTGACACGGTTTCCCACAGCATTCTCCTCAAGAAACTGGCTGCTCATGGCTTGGACTGGTGCACACTTTGTTGGGTTAGAAACTGGCTAGGTATCCAGGCCCAAAGAGTCGTGGTGAATGGATTTACATTCAGTTGGAGGCTGGTCACTAGTGGCGTCCCCCAGGGCCAGCACTCTTTAATACAGTACTGGGGCCAGTTCTCTTTAATATCTTTATTGATGATCTGGATGAGGGGATTGAGTGCACCCTCGGTAAGTTTGCAGATGACACCAAGTTAGGTGCGTGTGTCGATCTGCTCAAGAGTAGGAAGGCTCTGCAGGAGGATCTGGATAGGCTGGACCGATGGGCTGAGGCCAACTGTATGAGGTTCAACAAGGCCAAGTGCCGGGTCCTGCACCTGGGGCGCAACAACCCCAAGCAGTGCTGGGAGATGAGTGGTTAGAAAGCTGCCTGGCAGAGAAGGACACGGGGGTATTGGTTGATAGTCGGCTGAATATGAGCCAGCAGTGTGCTCAGGTGGCCAAGGAGGCCAACAGCATCCTGGCTTACATAAGAAACAGTGTGGCCAGCAGGGCTAGGGACATGACTGTCCCCCTGTACTCGGCTCTGGTGAGGCTGTACCTCGAGTACTGTGTTCAGTTTTGGGCCCCTCGCTACAAGAAGTACATGGAGGTGCTCGAGCGAGTCCAGAGAAGGACAATGAAGCTGGTGAAGGGTCTGGAGAACAAGTTAACTGTTGCTTCTGACAATCTTTTAGAAGTATTTTTCTGAGCACATGCTTCTCTTTTTTATAATTCTAGAGGCATATTTGGAGGCATGACAGACACCATCAATACGTGGTTTTTTGTTTGTTTGTTTTTAAATTATTCATCACATGCACACACCATATCTCACTGAATAAAAGGCTCCAGGGAAGTGGCTAGGGGAAAATCTAAATATCCAATATTCTTAAAGGATATTTGCTCCACAGTACTCACAAAGCACGTAGTTTTTCGATAATACAGAACAGTAGATTTGCTCTTCATTCTGAGCTTAGGTACCTTTAACTTTAAAAAGTTACCATAATTAATATAGAAGGTTTGCCTCTCCAGGAATTAGTAGAATATTTCAAGGCATTTTCATAATAATAACACAGTTCATTAAGGCTATGAAACCCTTCTAATGACGTGGAAATTACCACCCCTTTTTATGTCTGTGGCAAACCTGTGAATTTTTAGCTGCTACTTCCCAATTCTGAATTCTGTTCTAATGATCAGCACGTGGATCAGGGCAGACCAGTGTCTAAGCTGACAACTCCCCAGAAGAGATGCCTGCCTGAAAAGACAAAACCACTGGATGAGATACCCCTTGCACTAACTGCATGGAAACAAGTAACTGAGTGCTACTGATGAACTCCCAATGTTGCTGCTGCTATTTAAGGTTCTGCTTTGCAGCTGGTGAAAACGGTCTTCATGCTTGTTTTCTGCAGAGTTAGATAAAAGGTACCCGTGACCTCCTTGGCATGAATGCCTAGACAGAAAGAGGACTGGAATCTCAGCAGAGCTTCAGGGGGACTCAGAAGTCTTTATCTTCCTCCCAGAGGTAAGGGTATTGTTCTGGGCCAGCCCAACAATGCTCTAGCCGTGATAACAAAAAACACAGCTAGACTGTACAAAAGCAAGAATTTATTACAGTTGTTGCTAATAAGCTTTTGGTGGACCAGCATTAACTCCGATGACATAATACAGCTATAAAGCTATGTGGCAGTATTATGAAGAATTCAACTGTCAGATTAGTTATGTTATATAATGTATTTGTAAAAAAAAAAAAATCTGTTTCTGGCCCATTACCACTAAATTATCAGACAACATTTGGAGGAAGAGCACGGCTGAATATTCAAGTCTACTGTTTCATTTTAGCTAAGGCTTTTTTGTTTGTTTGTTTGTTTGTTTTCCATGCTAATAACAATGAAACCTATTAAAAAACATCTACTGATAAAGGTTTTCTTGATATATGTAGGGGGAGCAAGGACACAGATCAAGGACATTTAACTAATTTAACATCTAATTTAACATTGCAGTCAGTAAGACCTATTACATAGCTGAGACCACACACCATCTGTCACATCTAGATGAGCATTTCCTGCAATACACTAATCTGGGTCACAGTTGCATGTTACCTTATTGGAGCAGTTGTGTTCTCCAGTTTCCACCATGACTTAGGAGGGTTCAGATAGCGGCACCATAGCTCCCAGTCAAACCCTTGTGCTGAAAGGGGATATTCTTCTATTTCAAAATTATCATACTTAATGTTATCAAATGATGGAGAAATGACCCTTTTTCTGTTTTCCTTTATCCTAGTGAGCACTGGTTCAGCCCTAAAAAATAAAATAAAATAAAAAATTAAGACTATGTAGTAGGATAGCACTGATGGAAATAGCAGCTTACACTGTGTATTTCAGAAGGAGCAATGTCTATAGGTGTTAGCTATTCAGAGTTTTCATTGCTTTAAGACAGAGATTTGACAGAGCGGGACCTGCCCCAAAATAATGCAGTACAATATTTTATCAAGGGCTCTCTGTTATTATCCTTGATGTTAGCTGGAAATGGAAGAAATTACTATGTGCATATCACAGAGCATTTACACCCCTGCTACCAAGTAATGATAACTACAGGCTCTCAATATCATCAAGGACATCAAGATCAGAGTTAATAATAGATTTATCCTGCAGACAGCACCTCCTGCCTTTTTACTATCTTTTTTACTCAAGAAACAGATATATTAAATCTAGACCAAACAAATTCAAATACATGTTTTTAGGTATGCACTACTTTTGCCAAGAGCAGCAACCTCAGAGACAAAATGACACTTCTTTGTTTATAATGTAAAATATAAACTTTTTTAGTATTATTAAAAGAAGGTCAATTTGCTTCAGCCCTTTGCCCATAAGGAGCATTACTGGAGGGAGCTGATCTCTGAAAAATATAAGCATAGAAAATAATTTTTTTTCTCAGCAGTTTGTCCTTTATTAGTAATATAAGATATTTGAAAGCTACATAAATGTGAAGCATTTTCTGTTTGCTGAGAACAATTTACAATATTGCCCTGAGATTTGAAGAGAACTCAAGCAACTCAAAGAAGCAAAACCTGAATCATAAGTGTGCTGCCCCTAACTGCAAACCCTAACCTGGTATCTGTAACTAGCCTACCTTACTCAGCTTCTTTATGTCAAAATTACCATTTACTTGAAAGAAAAACAATAATACACAATAGATTCGGATATTTTAGATATATTTTGACAACAAGTGTGAGCTCACTTAATGCACAGTTTTCCAATTTAGTTAAATACATTGTAATTACACCAGGAGATAACTCACACTAGAAAAATATATACAGAGTATTACATAGCACAGACACATTTTTGGTGATTGTGTCCATCTCTGAATCCTTATTAAAAAGATCAAAATATTAATTCATCATCTATATGCAAGAGAAATAGCATTTAGTAATTCACAAACAGTGCTTAGAAAAGGCCCCTTTATCAGATAAATACAAGGAGACACATACCATCCCACATTGAATTCCACATGGGCATCAAAGAGAGCAACTACTGGTGCTGTGGCTACTCTCCATCCACTAACTCGAGATCGAATCAGCCCCTCTTGTTTGCTGTGTCGAACAACCTTGATGAAACCAGGCTTCCGAGCATTCACTTCATCAACATACTTCTTTAGTTTCTCTTTGAGTTCTTCTGTGCAAAGGAAAGAATTGGATGTTAAGAAACAGCAGCTCGCCAAGATGTAAAAATCCACTCTTTCAGCAAAACAGGAGTCTTCTCACAGAATACTCCATGTTGATTTAAATACTAAGACTTCTAAAAAAAAAAAAAAAAAAAAAAAAAAAGGAAAAGAAAAAGAAAGAAGGAATGCAAATTATATAGTAATAAAAAATGAAGTGTAACAATTCAGCCTGATTGCCAAAATCCTGTCGCTGTTTAACATTAACATGCCACAAAATAAAGCATTCAGTCATAAAGTACCATAGCTACATAAGTACATATTATGTTACTGTAGCAACAAATAGGTTAACTATCTTATATTTCCAGAAAAAATAAGCCAAAGTATTGTCCATTAACTTCCTTTACTAATATTTCAAGAAATGAAAGAAAATAATAAAATTAATTATTTGTACTTTTTCCTTTTTTTTTTTTTTTTTTTTTTCCCTGAACTTGGACAATACCTTACTATCTCAGCTAAAAAGTTCTATGGCTTCTACTCGTTTTTTCAGCAGAACAAAGACCAGTAAAAGCACTGGAGGAGAATTATTCCTAATTAAAACATGATGACCTACTTCGACAGTTATTACATCTCTGGCTTTAAGACCACTGCATGAGAAAACTCAATAGGAAGAACTGAAATATAGTGTTCACTATTATTGTTTATTAGCATTGCAATGTTCTATTTACATTATGGTAGCACTGAGAATTCCCTTGGCATTATTAAGTTCCCTTTCTTCACAATCTCTCCACAAAAATCCTGAAATGTCTTTGCTGCAAGGCAGAATATTACTCCTGTGGTTATGATGATAAACTGGAAATTGTCAGATCTGCATTAAGAGTTCAATTCTGCCTAGCCCTTCCTGTGAAATCTTGGGCAAGCCACTTAACTTCTTCATAAATAATTCTGCACCTGTGAAATGTGATCACCACACTTGTTTCTTCTTTTTGGTCTATTTAGACTTGAAGCTCTAGAGACCACACTTGGCTTTTTCCATGCATTGCACAGTCCCTAGCACACTGAAATAGGGGGGCATCAGGCAACTGGTGGCCCCCAGCCCAACCCAGGAGGGAGCAGCACCCTGGAGTCTGCAGTGGGAAGGGAGTACCTTAGCTTCTGCCATGCTGGCTGGACCAAGCATGAGTATTTTCACTGAGCTTCTGTTCAAGAGCTAGTTGTTTATACAAGTCAGGTATGCTTGTGTGCAGTCCTGAAGGTTCACAAAAAAAGTGAACACATTACTTCCATCAAAACACATGAAATAGGTTTTTTACTCAGAAATCTGTTTGCTTCCCATACAGCTCTGCTCCTCTGAACCTTGTGTGTGCCATCTGCCATTTCCACAGTTTTCTTCCCTTGCTGATTTCAGTCCCTGATCCATACATACGCACCAGATAAGTTGGTCATGCCACTGTTTTTCCTATTTCCTAGAGAAAAAACCTTTGGGTTTTTGCTCAGATGTTCAATGCCAAGGTATCCCTTGGTTGTAGCTTCTAATGCTCTCGCTAACGTGAAATAAATTTTTCATTAAAAAAATGATCCTATTAGCCAGACTACAAGGTATTTAGCATCCCCATAAGCTTCAGGAAGTCTGTGACATTTCATAAAGGCCCAATGTAGTAATAACAATATTCACAAAGTGCTTCCATCAATGTCATATTTCTGGTCTCAATACACTTGCATGAAAAACAAACCATGGGTTTTCCCCTGTAGTTTCTAACATTTGTTCTTCAACACATTCTTATTTCATTCATTCTTTAATGTGGATTACACATGTGTAATATATATATAATAACCAATGTATGTATTGATTGCTTTCAGAGAATTTTATATCTCATTAAATCTGCTAGGCAGTCCAATGTTAATCTGCCCATTTCAAACTGACTTGCAACCATGTGAAAACACAAACCTCAGGGCAATGCTAACAGAAGGCACAGGCACAATTTCACACAACTCTTCTGTCTATCCTGCAACTTTGCGGTCTGCCTATGTTGGGTATAACACACATGATCAACATGTGTGTACAACAGCAAACCTCTTGAACACGCTGCAAACCCAAATATAGGTCCTATATTGTTCAAATAAATTCAATAGCTGGATGTGTTTGGGGAACAAGAAGTTACCAATCAATGTGAAGATACTAAAATACAACAGCTTGTTTGTTTGGGTTTTAAACATAACCAATGATCTTCATTGTTTTATCAGGTGTTAGCTGTGCAATCTGCTCCTAGCTGCAAGCCAGGGGAAGATTTCTGCACTGAACCCAGTAACTCCTCACCAGCATAAGCCAACCACTCTAGGAACTGGTCACCTCAATCAGATCTGGACAGTATGCACACTAGAATGGTTAATGCAAGAGAAAGTTAAAAGCAAACACACTTTTTTAGCCACATTAAATGTTCATCCTTGGAAAGTAAATGGATGTGTCCTCTCTTAGGACACATTAGTTTCTAAGTTCTTCTAAAGAGGAACCAAGCTGTTGCACAAGGGGTCCTCTAGCTTAAAGACTGCTGCAGCCCATATGACCTGAATGGGTCTACTTCTCAGGGTAAGGAGGAAGGGAAAAGATGATCAAGTGAAACAATTCCTTAAATCCACCCCTTTTTGAGAGGCTCCCAGAGAGCCACCAGGCAAGAATGCTCTTGCAGCTGGTTGTTCTGGTGTTGCAGGGCTATGCATACCATGTACCTTGACAGAAATGAACTCTCTGCATCGAAACAAGAGAATACCAAATAAAAGTGCTAATGTGTACAGTTTTTCTGAAAACAACCACCAACAATAATTAAAATGAAATAATCTATAACGGAAGTCCATCGCAGTACTTAAACTGTAGCTATGTTTTCAGAATGAACTTGATATATTCCTAAAATTTTTCAATTGACATTGCTCCTATCTTTTATCTATGCTCATATTATTGTTTTCTCTTTGACTGCATTGTCTTGAATAAACAAGACTCAGAAATCTACATTTACGTGAAACATTAACTCACATAGTACAGAGCACTCTTCTACTTCATACTAGATTTGCTGGATGTTGATCAGTACACTTTTTTCCCTTAGAAAGCCCACAATTACATTCATGTTTTCTATTGTGTTTGTGCAAAGCAACACATTCTTATTGCTCATCTCCAACACACAGATTTGTAGCAAGCGAAAAATGATCAAACCAACCACTAGCTAACAGCAGCTTAAATTGAAAAGAATACAATTAAGTTATTGAAATTGTGCCTCTCTAAAAATTGTCCAAAACAGTTATCTATTCCCAAAATGCAACATGGTGGAAAATTAATATCAAAGCAATAAGAGATCAAAGCTTTGTTCTCAGTGCAAGTGGCTGTTCATAGTTTTGCAATATCAGGAAGCTGTATTTCCCACAACAATCAGCAGCATCACTGCTGAGTATCAAATATGTAAAAGGAAAGCAAGCTCTAATCAAAGACTTGAAAATCAGTGCTTTTGAAACAGTCACTGTTCTCTCAATCACCTTCTTTCTTAGCAAGTGGGCTATTCTTACTCCTGTCATACACATTTCCTAATGTGGACTGACTTTGTAAGCTTGAGCAAACACAAAGTCTTTTCCATATCTAGGTTTAGTATGGAAATAAGTGGAAATGGAACAGAACCCAAATCTTGGCTTGCCACCAGTGCAACTTGAGCTGCACATTATAGCTGTGACATTTACTATGCAGTATGCACTTTTAATACACACTGCAGCTTTTTGCAAATAAAGTGAATGGCGAGAGAGAGTCCCAGGGGAACCTTACAGGCTTACCCATGATCAGTCTGTATCGAGGAATCCTTCTCTGGACTTCAGTATCAGCCCCAGGAGGCAGAGGAGAGCGCTGCATTTCACCTAATCTTTGATACTGACCTGCCAGCTGTGACTCTGTAGTGTGTCCACAGGAGAGAAAGCAGTATTTTGCAGCCATTTTCTGGTCATTGTTATTTAAAACAGCATAGCCTTGCTTTGCGAAGGCAGAGGGCTGACCAGAGCGTTATGCACACCCTTTGTCTTACAAAACCTATCAAGCAGATTCCCCATGAAGAAAAAATAGTTTACTAAAAAAAACATATCCTTTTGACTCAACCACAAGACACAGCAGACGTTCAAATGAAGCTTAGAAAGTCAGTATTGCAGAACTTTAAAGATGACCTAGCTGGATACTTAAGTCAGGTTTTTTGTTTTGTTTTGTTTTCTTCAAGCAGTCTACATTTTTCTGACTGTTACATTAGAAATCTGAGTTCAATTGTCTTTGACAGTTTTCAGAGCCCAACTGGATTGAATGATACGACTCTCCCCCTAGAACTGATCATACAATTTGTGATGGCACTGATTGTCTTCAGTGTATATTATACTTTATATTATATTTTTAAGCTGTGCTCTGTTTTTTTCCACTTCAGATACATTGCATGAATAATTAACAGACTTTTTCATTAATTATTGTGCTTCGCTGCTTTATGCCACCATAGGGAGAAGAAAGGGAATGAGAAAATGTGTCATCTTCAATACACTGTTGATTCAGTTTCTAATTATGGAAACAAACAGGCTTATACAGATAGATACATTTGCCTTTCAGTGCAGAATTTTTCAAATAAGGACTCCATTTGACTAAGCTGACTTGGTAACTGCAATTGGAGAGAAAGAACAGCCACAGATGGAACGGGAACATGGTGTAGATCTAGTGCTTGGAAATCATGCACTCTACCACCTGTCTCCATGTGGTACAGAGGTACATATAGTACAGAACTCCCCTCACAAATGCAGAAGTCATAATCATGCAACATAATAATGTTTAATATTAACATAATTAAGTTTTAACATTAGTCACAGGTTGGTTGTTTACTTTTAACAAACCCACAAAGATTTTGTTTGTCAAGTTTCCCCTATTCAGCATTACAAAGCAGTGCTAAAAAACTATTTCATGTTACCTTGCCTCCTCCTCCTAGGGGCAGGAGCAGGGCACAATTGAGGCAGGGAGCATAAGGAGACAGAAGACATTAATCATCCCACAGCTGTAGAGGCTGGATGTGAAGGGATCACTTAGTTCATGGATATCCCTTCATGAGGCGATCTTTGCTTCAGTAAATGAAAGGAAGAGAGAATGATGGGCTTGAGACAGGCCCTAGCAATGCTGTGAGAAAAATCTCAGATAATTTTCTTCAGACAGGATCTTCTGTGAAGCTATTTTATTCGCAATTGCAATGGTGGGCATTCTGTCAATCAGGAGCACATTTTAGTAAACAAATCATAACCTTTTATTCCCTATTACCCGACGCCTGATCACCTCCCGTTTCCTCATTGGCTGAGTACTACAGGTTCACAAGCTACTCAACGCTCCTCTATACCACATATGTACAATTTTTCTTTTTTTCAACCCTTTAATTTCTCCTTTCTTATGTTTTGAGAACTTGTGATCTTTGTTTTACTGTTCTCACACTGCTCATCCTCTTTTCCTCAAGCTTCTGCCTTATTTTGGAACAGTGAGGCCTTCTACTGTCCACTTATCTACATAGCGTTTTTCCTTATTATGACTACACAACTACCTTGGAATAAAGAAAAATAATTCTCTTCTGCAAAAAAAAAAAAAAAAAAAAAAAAAAAAAATTTTGTTTCCCACTATTCCCCCCTCTTCTTTTCTTACTCCTATTGTTTTTGCACCTCTTCACATACTGCACTCTTGAGTTTTTCCAACGTTAAGGTGCAATATTCTTCTTCGGATGTCACAGGGGATGACAGATACACAATGCCATTATTATTACAATACCAACAAATAGTTGTTTGAGCCAATTCTAGTCAGGTAACCATGAAGTTAGTTTCTCCCAAATGTTTCTAAATCCCCAGGAACTGTCATCTTGAGCTACTCTATGTAGGATCTTGTTGTGTTTTTGTTTTTTTTTTCCCAAATATATTTGAGATCAGTCAAATTCACCCCATTTGATCTACATATATACAGCAACTAGTATTAATTACACTGCATGCTCCTCCTTATGAGGTTACTAATAAATCTAATACTGTTTGATTCTAGAGTACTATTTTTGCAAACTTATCAAACTTACTTTCTCGTTCTTCATTTACAGCTGAGATATTTACAACAGTGTTTTCTAATTCACACACCATTCGTTTTTTTCCCCCCAGGTTTACTAATTTTTCAAATATCTACATAAAGCAGAATTTTCATTTTTGAAGTAGTAAATCTCAATGATGTCAGTTGGATATTAGAAAACAGATACTTAGAAAACAAATCAAATATTAATATCTATTAAGTTAATCAATAAGTATTAATAAAACAGTAATAGATAATATTAATAATATATAATAGATAAGAAAGAGCAGTCAGGCACCAGAACGGGTTGCCCAGGGAGGTGGTGGAGTCACCGTCCCTGGGGGTGTTCAAGGAAAGGTTGGACGGGGTGCTTGGGGACATGGGTTATTGAGTGACATTGGTGGTAGGGGGGTGGTTGGACCAGATGATCTTGGAGGTGTTTTCCGACCTTAATGTTTCTGTGATTCTGTTACACTGATGAGAGGCTAGAGCCTGAGCTGGAAAATGTTGTGGAATACAGTAGGTGAAGGGGAGTCCCTGTGGCCAAGGGGCTGCTTTTCTCTCAGGCAAGCCAAATGGGTCCTCAGCCCCCCCAACCCTCCTTCTGCCACTTGAGGGCATCTTCCAGGTCGCTCCCTACACAGCCGCCTTTAGCCACGCGTGGGCTACACCATCATAGAGGCTTGATGAGGTCACAGTGGCCACCACTGCCCCACCTTTGCTGTGTATAAAACAGGCCCCCTGGAACTGGCCCACCACTAGCTCAGTGACTAGCTCCTGAGAGCCAGCATATGTGGCAGGAAGGAGAGTAGAAGCAGAAAGGCGAGAAATGGCCTTCCTTGGTGTGTGAGGACAGCGATGGTGTCCGAAAAAGCACCAAGAAGGAATGCAGCTAAGAAGGAGACGTGTTGTGGGCAGAGGAATAGCGCCAGCAGCACAAGAGACAACAGTGCTCAAGGGACATCTGGCACACAGCCCACCGACAGGTAAAGGCGGTACAACTGGTACCGCAATGATGTGGGGAACAGGCCGCCCCCTCAAACACCCAGCAACAGGGGGCCTCGGCCTTACCCTATGCACAATGGTGGCATGGGGCAAAGCCAGGAACATCAGGTGGACAGCCGCGGGGAGCAGAGGTGTGCCCATGGTCGGGAACACAGCATGGCACCCAGGCACGGCCGTAAAACAGGTGGCAGCATGGAACCCACGCATGAAAAATCACACCAACAATGGCACAGGACGACCCCCTGGTTCAGCACCCTGGCCTGAAAACATTCCGGACAGAAGGCATCCCATTTGGGAGGTCCCGGGCAAAGACTGGCTTATCCTCCTACCAAACACCATGGAGCCCATGGAGCTGGATCCACCAGAAGATGTGGAGGAGGCAATGGAAGTGGATCCACCTGTACCAGAACAGACCTGGGACTCCTGCAGCATGTCTTCGCTCTCTGCCATCAGAGAGCACCAACATCGGCTCAAGAGTGCCTGGCCAGCTCCCTACTCATTGTCTCTCAGGCTCCATGCCAAGCATTAGCTTGGAGCCACCAAACACCTTGGACATCCCACAGGCTTACCTGCATGATGTCCCGGCAATAAACAAACTCTGTTGCCAATTCTCAGGGGTTGTGTGCGTGCTTCTTTCCCATCCCCCAGCCCTTGTGCCACAGGGGCATCCCTTCTGCACAGAGCCTCGAGGAAGAGCACAAGAGAGGACACAGCTCCCTTTGGGCTGCTGCGCTGAGGTGACAGGAGGAGTTCCCGAGGGTCACCATGCACCTTTAACACTTGTGAAAATAGACTGAGGTGTGAAAATAGTAGTGTGTAAATGATTATAGGTAGCTAATTTCTTATATTAGGAGTGAGTTTCTATATCTGAGTAATTGGTAACAACAGCCATGGGGAAGGCTGAGGTACTCAGCAACTTCTTTGCCTGTGTCTGCACTGGTAGACAGGCTTCCCAAGTCTTTCATTTCCCTGAACCCATAGATGGAGGCTGGGGGATCAAAGTCCAACCCACTGTAAGTGAAGAGCAGGTTTGACACCACCTGATGAATCTAAACATGTACAAGTCTATGGGACCTGATGACATGAATCCCAGGGTCCTGAGGGAACTGGCTGATGGAGTTGCCAAGCCTCTCCCCATCACAGCTGAAAAGTCCTGGCACTGGGCAATGTCCCCAGGTATGAGCCCATTCTTTCTCAGCCGTTCTTACTGTTGTCTCAGTAGTCAGGAGCACTTGGAACAGTCCATCCCATTCAGGCTGCAGTTTCAATTCTCTCCATGTTTGCATCAGATCCCAATCTCCTGCTCAGAATGGACTTCCAAGGGAGAGGTTTGAGCTAACAGTCCACGGGTCCTGAGAGATGACAAAGAGGATGACAGCCCAAGTATATAGTTCTTAAGAAAAGCATCTTTTGTCTCAAACTGAGGTAATCCATTCCCTTTGTCCATGTACAGCAATCCAAATAATATTTCATATGGTGAAATATCTTTTCTTCGTGTAGCTTGAATTAGGGGAAGTGCCAAAGGTAAGCACTTTGTTTGGGGAAGCTGAGTTTCAATTGCTTCTTTACTGTCTGATCCGCTCCACCCTTCCAGAAGAGGAAGGGGGCCAAGGAGTGTGAAATTTCCACTTAATTCCTAGAGTCCACATTAGCCCTTGCAATATTTCTGACATGAAGTGATTTCCTTGATCAGAGGCAATATTTTCAACAATTCCATACCTAGAAGTTACTTGTTCTAGAATTTAGTTACTATGTTCACAGTAGCAGATACTGAAGGGAAAGCTTCCATCCACCCTGACAAATGATCTACCAAGACTAGTAAGTATTTAAATCTACCTGCTCTAAGGAGTTCTGTAAAATCTACCTGTACATTTTGGAAGCGTTGAATTCCTGGTTCTCGCTCCCCTTGGGCTGAGTGCAGATAATTTTCCTGTTTACCTTTTGACATACTACACAACTCCTGCGTACTTGTTCAGCCGGAGTACATATATTCCTACACATACACATTGCCATAGCACAGCATCACACATTGCTTGAATTCCCCAGTGACCCTCTTGATGTAAAACAGTTAATATTTGCCTCATTAGCACTTTATTCAGCATTTCTCTCCCATCAGGGAGTATCTGTTTTCCTTTGGACTTTGTGACTCCTAACTCCTTAAAAACCTCTTTCTTTTAAAACTTTTACTTCTTTTAGTTTTGGGTAGGGGTAGCTCAACAGTTCCCTGAATCCTCTCTGGATTTATTCTTCATTCCCTCTCAGATACTAGATGCCCTAAATATTTGTCTACTTTTTCTACAAATTTTAAATTTATTTTCCAATGCTTTCAAGCCCTGTTTTCCCAGAAAGTCAAATAGTTTGTTAGTGGCTTCCTTCACAACTGGTTTCTCCTGTCCTAACAATAAAAGATCATCCACATATCGTAACAGTAACACCTCCTTTGGAGGTTGGAATTACTCCAAAATTTGTTCTAGAACTTGCCCAAATAAATTGGTGGCCCTGTAAAACCCTGAGATAAAATTGTCCATCTGTATTGCTGCTTCCGCCCTATTTCAGAGTCTTTCCACTCAAAGGCAAATGTATTTTTGCTCTCAGGCTCTGAGAGCACCCCATTAATAACACTGTTATTCCAGCCTAACAATTTATTATTTGGATGTCCAATTTCATTATCAAATCCTTTCCCAACGAGTTAGTCCCTGCCTCAGGTACATACAATAATTGCCCAGTGATCATTTTATCAATATCAAACCATTTTTTAAAATTATATATACATATTTTTAATCTTTTCCCTAGTTTTTGGGTTGCTTTTCCAAATCCTTATCATTCTCTCCAAAGGGCTATCTTTAGGCACAATCCCAGAGTCTCCAACCCCACCCTACTGACTCTTGGAACCCTTAATCCCCAGCTTTTCCCGACGTGCTGCTGTGGACTTTATCACCCACAGGGTACCACACGCCTTCCCCTAGGATTAGGACAGAGGTGGGGTGTACTGCTGAGCACCTCACTTCACTGTGCTCGGGGTACCGTACACCTAAGGGCTCAAACCCCCGAGACTCTCTTTCACTCCTCTCCTCTCTCTTTCACTTCAACCCTCTCACAATGCTTGCTCTGCTTGTGTGAGTGGCCAGTCCAGGCCCAGAGGGGCATTCTGAACCAGAGTCCTGTCTCCTCATTGGATGCTGAGGGATTGTGGCAGGCTCCACAATATGGAAGAGATTTCTCACAGCTGCTCCAGAGAGCTTCTCAGAAGGAAAACCATCTACAGATCTTGTTCTTCATCAAGTTGCATGTAAGTAGCCTGTGGTTTGAATGCCTCCACCTTCCCTCTAGCAGGAAGTTATTGGGCTAGATGCTCAGATGATCTAAAGTGCCTTAGCCCCATGGGACTCCCATGTCCTACAGCAGCTGTGGATCTGTCCCCAGACTTCAAATTTTTACGTTATTGATACAAAGTGTTGTTATAAATAATAAATGACTGCTTCTCATTCATAGATAAGTAGCTTCAAGAACAGTCAATTAAGCTTCATTTTCTATAACTTTCATGTTTTAATGTAATCCCATTTTGAGTGCTTAAATGAGCCTTCACAGCTCTCAGAACAATTACATTTGTAACGTCTGACTCTCATGCTTTCCTGAGACAGGCGCATTTTACTGACTTTTGAAAATTGTTCTTCTTAGCTGCAAGTTTGCCAAGAAAGCTTTAAAAATATATATTTTCAGATAGATAGATAGATAAAAGTTCTCATGTAACTCTATGCAGTACTACATTTTCTGAAGGCTGAAAGTACTGTTTGACTTCAGTACAGCAAAAGGCGTACTGGATGTTATGGCCATCTCTGCAAGCCTTGTGGCTTTACCTTGAGCATAGAATTTATTTCTATGTCAAAGGTCCAGGATTACCATGTCCCTCTCTAACCTTAGCTCTTGGCACAAATGCAGCTACTTCTGCTGTGAAGGGAAGAAAATTATTCTTGAATACAGAATGAGGTTTAATGTAACAATTGTCTTCCCTGTGCCTGAAATTCATTATTTTTTTTACACCAGCTTTGTGTGTTCATTCAGCTGCCCTGAAGACAAACTGTGGTCCTCAGACTCCAGGTGAAGAACCATGGTGGATTTTTTAATGAATCATAAAGGCCACTTCTAAAGGCCTTTAGAACCCTTACAGCAGCTGCAGGAATACAGTGGAGCTACTGCCTCTGTTGGAGACAAGAGACCACTGGCTGGTTTGTACCTGCAAGGTCCCCTGGGCCCTGCTGAAACCCTTGGGCAGTAGATCAGACTGGGATCCACCACCTTGCATCAAGGCAAAAGAGCCAACTGGCAGAGCACAAGGCACTTCTGGAGGTAAAAAGTCAGTGCACCATGAGAGCTGCTGCCATACAGGGAGCATCTAAGCAGGTACATCTTGCTTCTTAATGAAAGACAGATAAATGCGCAAAAAGACAAAATTCTCATGAAGCACTTTATTTTAAACCAAAATTTTATATCTAATTTGTCTGGTTATTTATGGCCCAAAGTCTTAGCACCATCAAGATCTGCTTTTTCACTTTTCCACTAATGATTTCATAGCCTTTGGAAAAACAGAATGTACTAACATGGCTAGCTTCCCTACTGGCAAATAAAGCAAGCCTGTTATACCAGGTATGCTGCAAAACAAACGTCTCTTCCCTCTCAGTCACTCTGTAGGCATATAACCTGAATTCATGTAATATCTTGAATTCACGGCAGCAGCTAGGCATGTGGGAAGAATTGTTTGGTGCACTTTAATAGGCCTGTACATTGGGTAATGTCATTCTGCATGCAGCTCAGTGCTCTTTTTGTTGTTGTTTGGTTGGTTGGTTGGCTGGTTTGGTTTTTGTTTTCCTTTTCTCTGGCCCCTTATCTTTCATGCTCAAATGATCACCTCATCTCTGTAGCAGAAGCAGATAATTTCAAATGGAAAATATTTATAACCAGATATAAACACGTCATTTGTAATGCACCTGTGTATTTAGAATGTTTGCAACAAACGGCAACAATGCAGAAAGGGATAAAGAGGGCCTGCTTTGCACACGTATTGAATAATCTCATGTTATCTGGTAACAGATAAACCACCCAAGGGAAATTACCAACATGATGCAAGGATTTGATTAGGACAGAGCTCAAGAAGAAAAAAGCATTATAGTCCTTTTCCTCCATTACTATACCTAATTTGTATCATTGACAGAGACACATAATCTAATCTCAGAAGTCCATGCTATCCACATGTAAAGCCAGATAGGGTAATGAACTTTTACAATCCCAGCCTTTGTATTCAGCAATCCAGAGTCTCCGTTGCTGTCAAACCTCCACTGTTCTATTAAGATAAATGAGGCCTACACCAACATATTCCAGTTCAGAACTTGGACTACAATCCAAGGATTTTTCAGTCTAGCACATGAATAGCAAGCACCCTTCTCGCACAAGAAAGGCAGTAAAACGTGCATGCTTCCCCTCCCAGCCCCTACACACACATGCAGAGACAAACTTTCCTTTGCTCAGAAGTATCTAGCACAGCAGTGTGAAGCACACACTGTTTTTTACCTCATTTCTGTCCCGTTGGATCCTGTCATAGGTATCACCAAGCCCACATTCCAGCAGCATAGTGTCTCACACCACTTTGCAAGACGGAAATACAAAGTGAGATGCCAGATGAATCTGTAAGGTCATACCAGAAGGTGCAGCAGGGGAGGTATTTGGGCCTTGGTCTCCCAAATCCCGGGGTAGCACATTAGCACTGTGTGGCTTCTTTCAGGCCGTGATTCTGCAGTTTAAGGCATGGCCCTCATAGAGAACCCAGAGAAATCTCTGTAGCTACAAGAGCTCATCCACATCACTGGATCGGGATTGAGAGCCGGCTGACATCCGGAGGTCTTGTTAATGTCAAAAGAAATGCCTTACATCAAAAGAATTAAACATGGCCCTTCCGTTCCCCTCTCAATGTGAGAGACTCACATGCTTATGTCTGAGTACCAAGTAGATCTTACTAAAGGTAAGCATTAATATAAAGAGAGAAAAGGAAAATAAATCTGCTCTCAGGTGAACATTCTTTCTAGCTCTTCTGTGAATACAACTGCATGCTGCAAGGCAGGACTAACAATGAAAGCACAGAGTTTATTTTCTTAGATTACAGAATTCCCAAATTAGAAAGTTTACAACTGACAGTCAAAGCCAATTGTGTGTACTTAAACCAGAAAATATGCAAACACAAGATAGAAGTAGAATGGGAATTTACCAAGCACCACAAATAGTACTACTGCCATACAAACAAAGCAAGAGCACAGCGGTTGCACCACGCCTCTTCAAGGTAATACTTCAAACCCTTCAACAGGAAGGTGTTAAAATCCTAAAAATACCTTTAAGCACAGACCTATAATTACATAATCTTAATTATTCCACTCAATTTGCTGATTTCTGGATGCTTGAATTAATCTTAGCATGAACGTTATTCCACTGAGGTTTATTATGTACACCTACTTCCCGTTTAGGGAATGTTACTGAGTATATTATGGCTACAATAATGTGATCAGAACAATGCAAAAAGCACTACCATTGAAACTGAGATATTCACACTGTATCTGATAGAAGACCAGCTTCTGATGTGTATTTGAATAAAACAGTTTTAGAAAGGCACCATAAAGTGAGAAGTACACAAGCAGCAGAAGCACGCACTGGAAGTGTTACAGTGCATACAGTACACCGCTGAAATAACTGCTGCCAAAATTCTGAGAGCTCATAATTTCATTTCTTCATATTCCTTGATTCATTTGTAAAATTACCTTTAAATGTTAGAGAGAGGTGCCTGGGAAATGCATTCTAATCCCACTTGGATAGCAGCTGTTTCGAATAATCTAAGTTACTTTAAATATATATATATATAGTATTTAATTCTAATCTATTTCTTGGACTTGTATGGAGCAGAAAAATCACTATTCAGAAGAAGAATCTAAATACCTGAACAAAGCCAGAGCAGACTACATATATCTAGAAAAATACAATTTGAAGAACATATTAAAAATACTCTATACTTCTGTATATACTTCTATAACCATAAGACTCAGCAAGCTGCCAGCTGTATTGTGAACTTGATAAATCATCACGACTCCAAAAAACAGCATGGCAATTCATGTAATGATAACAGATTCATATGGAAAAGAAAACTGCCAATTAAAGCCCAATAGTCCAAGTGTAACTACTTTATTATTCAAGAGGAAATCAGTCACATAAGTTGCATTAAAAACATAATAAGCAAACACGCAGTTAGAAATGTATGGAAGAGAGCTGCTTATATTTCTCTCTGGATCCGACCTCCCTCTACCAGCAAGGAAGTTGAGAACAGAACTCTGAAAGGAAGATTAAGCAAAAAGTAATCACAGAATGTTTCTGGTTGGAAAGGACCTCTGCAATCCAACCCCTCACTCAAAGCAGGTCCAATTAAGCAATACTAAATATCATTCACTATTAAAGAAGCACTTAAAAGAACGTCAGATAGCATTAAAAGACAGTGGGGTTTGTAATTGTTTTTTGTTTTGTTTTGAAATAAATGGGACCTAGCCATCGGATTTTATGAAAATGTTATTTAAAATCAGAAATTACAATCCAACCTTAAGCACACTGCGTAGAATGAGGTCCTTGGGAGCAAAACAGTATTGAACAGGCAGCAAAACTGATGATACTACAAGAGCATCCTTGAGGACCAGGAGAGCAATAATACTATTTCTCCTGCTGAGATCTCCCTCTACAAATCAAAATGCAATAAGAAAAAAATAAATCCTTCTATAGTGCCTTTTTCTTTTATTTTTATTTTTTACTCTGGTCCAAACACAGAGTTGCCAGCTCTTCTGCTTTTGAATGAATGACTTACTCCTTTGGACACTACTTACACATCTGATGCAAAATACTCCATCTATATTCCAGGCCACCAAGACTAACATTTTGACTACCTTTGATTGTGTTGTGTGTGACTTGCTACTATCTTCTCTTTTCAAAGAAGGACTGCAATTTGCAGAATATTGTAGTTCACCACAGTAAGAGTAATAAAGTACCCAATACGTTTCGCCCAATAAAAGAGAAATACAGTCTATCTGGGCAGAAGGGCTTTTTTCTATAGTGGAAAAGATGGGATGATGGGATCAGTTCACAAAAAGGACTTGTTTTAAATCAGCACATCCACATTCACACAAGATGCTTCTGTTACAGAATTATAGAATCACTTAGTTTGGAAAAGACCTCCAAGATCAAGTCCAACCATCAGCCTAACACTGCCAAGTCTACCAGTGACCCATGTCCCTAAGAACCACATCTACACTTCTGTCTTTTAGTTTTGTTGTCTTCTGAATACCTCCAGGGATGGTGACCCAGCTACTTCCCTAGGCAGTCTGCCCCAATGCCTCACAACCCTTTCAGTGAAGAACGGGAAAACATAGCAAAGAAAAAAAAAAGGTAAATTATAGGCAGAAGAGTTTTTTTTTTTTTTTTCCTTCATTATTCTAATGGCTAATGCAAACAAGAATAGATCCGATAATACAACTTGCAAGTAACAATTGTACTGAGTGAAACACTGGTATCGTGGAAGTCAACAAGAGGTTTTCAGAAAAAAATTGTTGCATGTCCAGGCCCTGAATACAACATCATACATGACAGCAAACACACAATTTTTAACTAGCCCGTTATGAAAGCCAGCTTTCACATGCCCTTACATTATACAATGTTAATGCCACTGCCAGTTGATGGGATGCAGGAAAGGAAAGGCTGGCTTGTGTTCCTCTGTGTTCAAGTTTTACATGAGCAAGGCTTCCTCCACCCTGCTGGGAGATATACTAATAGCCAGATTAACATACTTTACTTTTAAAATACATTTTACTCTAGCTTAAGCAGGATTTAACCAAATCTTTCCCAGATTGCCACAGGATGCTAATAACAATGCTGGTCCTGTGTTCTGAATTGAAAAGGTATTATGTATTTTAGTTTCAAGTTACAGTCCAGGTTATTTTAATGCCTTCTTTTTTTTAGAATACCAGAGAGCTGCTGCTATTGTCCCTCATGTTTTTCTGATACAAAAAGGCAGGGCACGAGCAATATTGTTATATGGCAATTAAAGCCTAGACGTTTCATTAGAACTATAAATAATTTTTTTTATGATACCTAGTTAAAGATTGTTTTTGTTCTGAGTAAAACTACAGCTACATGCTGATATATTTCATCTAAAGATACATATTGAATGCTATTGTGCTTTCTTCAGACTTGGAGTTTGGGAAGTTGTGGACAAGATACAATTTTGGTTGTTCTTTACTTGGAGATAGTGCACACCAGATTTAGAGGTTTTCTACAGCTACCAAATGGCATGGTCCCAGCACTGCATTAAACCTAAGTAATCAAATGTGCTGGGAAAGAAACAAGCCAGAATTTGTTGCTTTAATTTGAAAATGTACAGTTGATTATCCGCTCCCCAAAAAAAACAGCACAGCTGATTTAGATAGAGCCAAATCCTGCAGCTCTTATGCCTTATATCAAAACTAAATCACTTCTGACTTGAATTGGTGTTTTACAGGAGTAAGAGTTATTTGGATTTTGTCCTTTGTAGGAAGTTTCACAAAAGAGAAACTGTAACTCCCAGGTTACTCAAATCATGTGAAGTTAATCCTGTGATATTCCTCCTACAATTTCGGCAGAAGTGCACACTGAAGCCCATCTATGTTTGCTTGATAGGAGATGGGATTAGGTCCTGCTGCTGCTTTTTGTTCCAGGTTAGCAGACTCTGATGGCTGTGCAGTGAAATCCACTGTGTTTGGCAGATTTTTTCCTGACATATAGCATTTTCCTGATGTATAGCATTGTTTGGGAACTTTAAGGACTTTCCTTAAAAAGGAAATCTTCTTATGAAGGACTGTTAGCACTAAATACTGCCTGTGTCTCACTAACTAGCCCTGATGAGGTCCTGTAGCGCTGAAAACCTATCAGACTCTATTTTACAGAGATTCAAAGACTTGAAACTATCATCTCCCATCTCTAATTCTTCCACTATACTGCTTGACCTTTGTGAATAACTATTTTGCACAGATGCAGGCTAATTTCCTTGGTCTGGACCCTGATTTGCAGTGATTTGCAATCTGATTTGCAATATATACACATTTTTCACAATAGTTACTGCTTGACTTCTCAGATTTAAACCTTTTAGCATCTTTGAAAGAATGCTTCTTGCACAGCTGAATTTCATAATGAAATTCCATGACTGAATCCTCATCACCTATAAGCATTAAATTTCTACTTTGTCTGCATGTTGCAATATGTTGCCTTGAAAACCACTTCACTCAACTGCAGACTGAGTAATGATCTCATTTTCCTATATGACATTGGTCTTGGTTAATCTTAGAGGGTTATTCTTATGTCACAGGAAACATAAGACAGTTCCAGAAGATGGTAAATTAAGTTACAATTAATATCCAAAACTTGAAAATTCTTAGCAGTATTTATTCTACAGAATTTTTTGCAATCTTTTCAAAGCTCAAGAAGCCTCAGACATGGGTGTCTCTTGGAAGGCTGAATAGTGAAATACTCCTCTGGTCACATGGCTTCAAGGGCCTCACAGCAACCCTCTTCCTAAATATTTCCTTATTTAACAATTGATGATTTTGTAAATCATACTCTACATAGCAAACACTGTCATGCTGCCTGTTAGAAAGAGCGAAGTGGCCTAAACTGTAAGTCAAGATGACCCTTTTCTGACATTTTGTGAGTCAGACTGATAAATATAAGTACAGGTCACCCACATAGCCAGCCTGATACATTTTTTCCAAATTCTCAGTCTGTCACTAATACTGGAGATTACAATTACAGTCACTCTGCCACACTGGGAAAAGGCAAAATAACATGGGCATTTTGGACTGCGCCTTGATTCCAAGACCATCACCTCATCCACGTCCCAAACCAGCAGGCTGCATTTCATCGGTCTGGACAAAAGGATGGTGCTACCTCAACGCTCACTGCCCTGCAAGCAATGCCAAGCTACTTCAATTTATAAAGCACACGCAAGAAAGAAGTCTATTCTGTAACACCTCTGCTTACTAAAGTTGGGGTATAATAACGCCTAACTCCTCCTTGCCTTTGAACTGCAAAATGGCCCAGCTTTGTACAGTTCTTGACAACCTACACTCTGTGCAATCTTTCCAGTGAAGAAGTTTACGTGCTCCTTGGAAGAGCTATTCGCAATACTGTTGTCAAAGGAACTCAGTGGGACTGCTTCCTTTGCAGGTCACATAAAGAATGGGAAACTGAACCCCGTGCTGCAATTCCAATTAGAGAATTAAAATTATGAAAATAAGAAACTCCAGTATATGTCATATAGAATGACAAAATGCTTAAAGAAGTAAAGAAATGGCTGCAGTTCCATAGGTTCTGAGAGGTTCTACAGTTCCAATAGGTTTTCAGTGCTACAGGACCACATCAGGACTTGTTAAATGAGACACAGACAGCACTTAGTGCTTGAAGAAGTGGCCACAGTTCAAATACTGCTAACTGGAGACCAGTCAGTATTTCTGCCTTTTACCACTGACAAAACAGTGGCAATTAAAACAATTAAAACACATAGAGGTAGTAGGTTTCATAACCTCTCTTTTAAAAACCCAGTATTTGTTTTCTTTCTGTAAAATCATCCAGAACAACAAAAACATTGCTGAACAGCAAAAGCAAATAGCCTTGCTGAAGCCTAAGAAAGACCACCAACTTGCAAGAAGTTACTCAGTCTTTTTGCTAAACTACATGTGAAAACTCATGTCAGATTATTTTTTTTAAATATTATTTTCTGTGTCAGTGAATCTTCTCAATAGCTAAAAAGTAAACACTGTGGGTGTTAATTGGTAGCATTTGTGAAAACTAAGTCTTGTGCTGCAAACGTGTTTCAGAAAAGATAGGGTTTTGGTAACAAATCCTAAGAAAGATTTGTATAGTACATGCTTTGTTCAATCCCTTCAGGTAGATAAGCAAAAAACATATGAGTCCTCATTTTAACAAAGAGAGGGAGCAGTGATTTTCTTCTAGTCAGAATACTTCTTTTACTGTTAAACCTAATGTCCTGGTACAAATTATTCCCAGATACATAGATATCTTAATCAAACAGATAACAGATAAGCATTGAGAAAGAATATCCCTGGGGAAGACAGTCATGCCTTCACATCTGGAAACATCTGGAAAGCGATCAATGCCTGCCAGAAGCCGCAGGAGAGGGTTGGTCTCGGTTTGGAAATGAGCTGGTGCAACCTGTGATTAGCCACCTCAAACATAGCTGGCAGGTCTGGAAATGCTCCATTAACGTCATCTTTTATTCTCCATCTCAAAACAGATCTGTTTTGTATATCCTCCAAATACTAACCTATGCCACCATTGCTTCCATGCAATCATTCCCTAATGAACAAAAGGTAGTGTTCCCTGTCCTGTTGCTCTCATCAAGACTATCCTTTCTTAATGATGTGAAACATACCTGATGTTTGCTAAGTACTAGCACTTACAAATCCCTCTGAAATCACTTGGCATCAAATAAAAGCAAAATTTATTATCTATGTCTCCATTTCTTTTGTCTATATCTACATATAATGCTGATACTTACTAAGCAATACATTGTTTTCTCCCACCCTTCTGCTACTTCATTTTTGGAACTTATTGATCCCTTGGGTTTGATTTACAGTGTGCTGAACAAAACCAGCAGCAGTACCAGGACATACTTCTTAAAAGGTTCCTCATTATTCTTTCTCTTCACAAGCCCTTTTTATTTCACTACTGTTTGACCTATCACCATTAAACCTCTCTGTCTGAAAGGCTACATTATCCATCAGCAGAATGAACAGTTTCACCAGTAGTGAGATAATGGGACAGAACCTATGCTTCACTAATGTTTATGCAAATCTGCATAACAGTAACTAAGTAAAATTATAAAGCCCTTCCATTTTAAAACTACATACATAAGTTAACAAATACCAATCAAGCTGAAGTTGTTCTCTATCTCAAAAGTCTTCCAACAGCAACCGTTTGCTAAAGAAATTGAGCTTTGCAATTACTTGTTTGCTGATGGTAAATGAGAAAGCATAAACGAGAAGGAGCATGGTGGTCTCTTCTGGAAAGGCTGTTATGCTAAAAACAAGACATGAACAATTTTACATATATTCTCCATACACAAAGCAAATGGACTGCAGAGCCTTACTACCTACAGCAATCTGTTTAAAACCAAGTCTCAGAAAAATCTGCTAGTATGAATACAGTCAATGTTTACCAACCATTTTGAGTATTAAAACATCCTGGATACTGAAGATATCTCTTATTCTGCCTATTGGCACAGTAACATCCAAAGCACTGTTTAAGGGCTTCCAGAGGATCTATTTTTTCCATACTTGTTGAAGTCCCAAATTTTGAGGTCAGAAACTATTTATATTAAAACAAAAGTAAATCCACCAGATACACAGGAAGCATTCTACGATTGGTTGCAACTTCTCCACCTTCTCTTCAACAGAAATTACAGTTCCTGACATATTTTTATGAGGGCCAGAAACTACAACAAGGCTTGCTTGAATATGAAATCTCTGTCCTGAAAATCCACATGCTGACCAATCACTGAGTGTTTATAATCAACACCTTAGACCTCTTCCATTTAAAAGCCAAAAAACTGGGGCTTCAAGAAATTGCCTGGTCCTTCTTCCTGCCCCAACACACAGGGAAATATATTTAAATTAATCCTGACAGATGCTTGTCTCATCTCTTCTTAGGTTTACTCCATAAATATTGTTACATGCTCTTTATAGACGGATGAAACAAGGCACAGTAAAAACAAATACATTAGCAGTTCACATTAGTATGTTGTCTAACACAGTTATAAATCACAGTCACCTATATGGCAATTAAATCTAAATATCTATTTGAAAACCTAAAAGTAACTTGCCTCAGACTAACTAAGCACAAGAACCATGAGCCATAAAATGAAAGAACTGCAATAAAAGATACAAAACTATTGCTGCAACCTTTTCACTGAAAAGAACATTTCTTTCTCATAAACCTAAAGACCAAGAGGAACTCTTGAGTAACAAGCACTTTTTAGCATTCATAAATACTAACAAATTTTAGAAGTAAAATTCACTGTAGTAACTTTGCATTTAGGGGTAGTATTCCACAATCACCCTTCCATGGAGAAATGCAATGACAGCCAGTATTATCTCCCATCACCAAGCTGGAAGATCTTTTTTTAACAGAAGTTCAGTGGAAAATGCAGTATTCTCCCACGAGCAATACTGAATAGTTACACCAACAGCAAGTAGGGGAATGACAGCTTCAACGATTTGGCAAGATGGACAGCTGGCACTAAGCATTACACATCCATCAGTAACATTTAAAAAACAGCTTTTATACAGAACACAGAAGAACTGTCCAAATTTGCTCACTGCCAAATCACTTGAACACGACCAAAAAAAGCAAAGAACTGTTAGAGAGAAAATACTGCAAATACTCGGCTGCAGGAGAAATAGGAGAGCATTACGATATAAAGCTAACATTTTCAACAAAAGAGGAAGAAAATCCTGGTTTAAGTCTTAAGAGAAAAAATTAAAATACACCAAATCACACACAAACATAGCTGATTCACAGAAAGATACTTTACAGCCCATAAAAATCTACAAAAATAAGCTAAGAATGAAACTGATCTACCATATCAGACAGTAAGTCTACAACTATTTGCATTGATTTTCCTTTCAGATAAAATATCATTTGGTTATTTTCATTATTCTCAACTTCCTTAAAAAGAATAGGGTTACATAAATTTGTGGCTTGTATAATGAATATTCTAGGCAGTTGTCAAAGTACTTATATTCCCTTGGATTCTTTTCAGTTTTTATTTTTAAGGAGTATACCAAATCTGTAGTAAACTAGCAGCTGGTTTATGGAAACCAAGGCATTGATGCTCCTATTCATGACTTGAGGTACCAAATAACATCAACATTCTCACTGAATACAATGGCATTAAGGAGGATGGGATCCACTATTGGTCACACCAAGGCTAACTACTAAATAGTACCTAAACCAAAGAGTTCCTCATTGTTCCCAAGTGATCTCTCATCAAATAATACAAATCATGCAAGTAAATTGGTCTTAAAATTGGTTATAATCTATTCTAAACAATTGGCTATAAGCAATTAGGCTTTATGGTTAGGGTGACATCATGTTCAGCCCCTCACGAACACCAGATCATCTTGATCATCTTTTCCCTTTCTCCATGCACTGAGAAATAGACCCATTCAGATCATAGGGGCTGTATCAGTCTTTAAATTAAGCCAGAAGAAAATTTGACTGATATTGTGCAAAAGTTTTTGAGTGGGTATTTAAATTTCTTTGAAACAAAATCTATCTCCTGCATAAAGATTTGTGAAGTCAGACATATCTGGTCTAAATTAAGTGATTATTGTTTTGGATTAAAAGATTGTTCCCATTACTGTTAGAATACAGAGGAAAAATCAGCTAGACTAGCAGTATAGCTGGGAATAGTACATCCCTAGAGCTTTGCACTTTTTCATGACAATAACCCTATATGAACTCTAAACACTACATGAACATACAACACTGCAGAACTGAAAAAACACATAATAATGTTTTTTGTTGAATATATTTTGTAAGATACAAATCAAATCATAGAGTGGTGTTTTTCATGTGATTTCACGAACTTCGATAATCCAGTCCTAAGGAGTCAAATTAACTACAGAATGTACATTGTCTTCTACAGTTGACCAAATAATTCCTCTGCTTTCTTTCTTCCTGACCCAAAATTGATTGAGCTATGATGCAGTAATCCACACTTAATTAAACTTATTTTGAAGTATCTTGATGCAACAACTTTTCTAGGGCACTTTCCTTTGTAAGGAAAGCC
Organism: Oxyura jamaicensis; assembly: GCF_011077185.1. Classification (NCBI taxonomy): domain Eukaryota; kingdom Metazoa; phylum Chordata; class Aves; order Anseriformes; family Anatidae; genus Oxyura; species Oxyura jamaicensis. The sequence goes on from NC_048897.1 coordinate 62,867,147, forward strand.
CATTAGACCTTTTTTTATCCATTTTACTATAACTAAGTAATCTCTGCCAATATTCCCAGGTTAGGGCCATAAAAGGAAGGTTAGTTTAACAGACCATTTACTTCCCCTGAGGTTTTCCTTTTTAGATATTAAAAACAAAACAAAAACAAACAAAGAAACAAAACCCAGCAACTTCTTAATTTGGTGCCTTATTAAAAATGTGCTAAAAAGAACAAATACTGGACATGGCTAACCTACACTGAGCATGCACTCAGAATTACAAGTTAGAAAGTCAATTAGGCTTAGTTTGTACTCGTTTTCCTGGAAGTCTCTGCAGGTCAGATAGGTACATCTGAAACATCTGATAAGAACTAACATGATCAGAAAGGTTCCAGTTACATCTCTTTGGGAATGTAGTTAAAATTCTTTTAACTACAAACTATTTCTAATTCAAGGAAGTAGGATACATGAGCTTCTATACTGACCTAACATTACCAAAGGGTTTCTTTCAAACCTACATCACACCACAGAATGTAACCTATTAAAGAAAATTCTAGGAGGCAATCAACACCATTTAGATTAGCCCTTAAACTAAAACCAAACCAAACGAAGTGTCACACATTTGGTAAAGGAGTAGTGTTGACACCACAAATCATAAGCAAAGGGGAACCCGGGGGGCGGCCCCCCGGCCGGGGGGAGACGGAAAAAAAGAAAGCTAGAAGAAAAAAAAAATAAAAATCCAAAATCTTTTTAGGTAAAGGAATATCCCCCTTTTTTTCTCCCTTCTGTTATTAAGAATAATTTTCAACTGCTTAAACTGGAAGCTTTCATGTTCTTTAGATTTGATATCATGCCTAGTTTAATTTCAGCATCATTTTGAGAAAACCAACACAATACAACTTAAAAAGAGCTGTTTGTGATGGAAGCTCGAACACTGCAATTATTATACCATTCTCACCTCAGGGACTATGAAAGTACATTTGCAAAACCAACAGAAAATCCAATTCTACAGTGTGCAGTAAAATTATAATTTTGACTGCCTTAAACTGGATTTAATGATCTGTCTTCTGCTGAACTACCCATGCCAGCATGATGCCTGCAGCTTTGCAGAGTATTCCAGGCTGCTGTACAACCATCTATGAGAAAAACACAAAGTACTTCACATGCTAAACAATGTATTTTCAAGGATAAAAACTTCCTATCTTTCCTGACATCAAATCCTTTCCAGAGCTCCTAATGGAACATACGATAATTTAGTTATTCATATTTCATATGTGAAGTTAAGAGAAGTCAGTGAAAAGTTGCACAAAGTGCAGGAATGATTCAGAGTCAAGTGAATATCAGGCATCCTTTAAAGCAGTGCTATACCACTGTATAACAACTCTTCTTTTTTGGCATGTAGGATAAAACTAAAACCATAAATTCTCTTTTTTCATCTGACACCCTTTTCTCCCTGTGATCTATGTGATCATGCTACTGGAATGTCATTTAAGTTCACATGTGATGATACTTTTTCACCAAGCCATTAAAGTTTCCTGCAACTTCACTATTTTCTGCTGTTCTTCTCTTCTGGAAGACATAATTGCTGACACAAATGGACAGAGCAGATGAAAATTTCAAAATTCAACCACTACTTATTTCAGATAACACTAGCAATGTGATATCTGTGTTCAATGTGTTAGTAAAAATAAAAATAAAAAAATGGGGTTCCCAGGAGAAGGGAATTCTGGACAAGATGTTATTTCTCAGTTAAAAAATCTCACTTGCTTTTACATAGCCTATCTTTTTCTTGGCTATGCTACAGTTAAATAATTCACTTCTGATATGATGGCATGTTCCATCACTTCTGCCTGCTGCCTCTTTGTCTCTCTCAATCCCTCCAGTATGCTAGAGAAGCTAGCAAATTACAATTATAAATTCCTAACTACTCTGCTCAACTTCTGGCGAGAAAGCTTTCCTCAAATCCCTTTTCTGATGTTGGAATAATGCTCTAAGTTAAGTTGCCAGATTTGTTTCTAGTTGAATAGGAAGCTTCACTGTCCAGCAGTTCTCCATGTCTCCCATCTGAGATGGCAATTTGATGGCCTCAGCAAGAATCCATCTTGGGTACAAAAGCATTCCATAAGCTAGCAGGGCACATTCTCTTTCACTTCTTGTCCTTACATACAGTGCTGAGCAGCACAGAATTGTATTAATGCTATCTGTGCACTATGTTCTGTATATACATTTGGGCTAGTCTCAGCACAGAAGTTCCTGTGTATGAGATATAAACCATACACACAGTCACGCAACGTCAGTGCCACCACATTCCTTACACTTTTCTATTCATGCATGTGGGAAATGGGTAAATAGAAGACATTCCTCTGAAAATTGTGAGATGACAGACCACAAAATCAGAACCAGTGCTACAGTCTCACTTCCATTTTCAAAAGCAAACATCAAAGGCACAGAAGAAGTTTCAAGGGCACAACTATCACTAAAAATTAATGCTGGACAATTTATATAAGATGCAGGCTACAGGGAAATGCTTTAAGCTCGCTCATACCATAATTAATTGTAAAACTACAAGGCAGGGACACATAGGTATTTATTTGACATGGGGATGGAAGTAAATTTTTCACATGCTGATGGAAATTTTATTAAAAAAATCTGGATGCCAGCATAAATACATTGCACTTGTTTACAGTAATAAAAAAAAATAGAAAACTTGTTTATGTCTGGCAAAGGAGCTGTCAACTTGTTTTCCATTTTAGAAGACCTCAATTTTTCTACTTTCTGCACATGACCAAGTATTGAGAGTAGGGGCAATAGGTCAGCAGGAATAAACATTCCACAGCACATAAAGATGATAGAACTGTGTTTAGCTATAGAAATACCTTTAAGTTTCCTAAAACTTTACTATGATTGGCTATATGGTATCTCTTACATCTTAATAAAGCACTACAAAAAATGAGGTGTAAACAGCACTAATTTTATTTTTCAAATTATTTCTACTGTAGGCAAATCTGTCGCTATTTCTACTGCTTGAAAAGGCTGCCTCAAATAGAAGGTGGCATCTTTAAAAACAAACAAACAAACAAACAAAAAAACATCAAACAACAATTAGACGAGCATTGAGCCAAAGGACTGCATCTTTTAGGAACAAAGGAAAAATGAAGCAGCTGACAGTCAGCTATTTTGAGAGAACTGATAGCAGTTCCTAATTCCATCAAGATTTTACCTGCTGACAAATGGAAGCAACAATACAAAATACAAGTTCTCCTGCATGCAAGGAGACTACCAAACACTTTATGGGAAAAGATGTCAGAAGGAAATAATCTGTGATCAAACCAGAGTCATCTTACTGACATTAACATATATTAGCACTTCTCTCACAAGTTCTACATGATGATTTGTCACTTTTACCAAATTTATAAATACACCTGCAAGTTAAATTCAGTGAGGCCTGTTTGAGAATGTTAACAATAGAAATTGTCCAAGCATTCACAAAGGCTATATAATCCCATTAAGATGAAAGAGTTCTTGAAAAAGGACAAAATGGGAGAAAAAATAAAAGTTTTTCCAATCACACACTCTCTGAGAGATCTCTAGTAATTCGTTCTAAGCCTAAAATCACAGTGATGATACTGAGAAGAGGACCATGGCAGCACTTACACTCTGTCATTCTCACAGCCAGGATGCCATCATTCTACAGCACTTATCTCCCATGCACATGGGGTGATTTCCTCATTCCTATTAGCAGATCTCAAAACTAGCTTGTTCTTACTGAATTGGACTTCAGCCTTTAACATTGTGGGCCACATATTGTTTCTCAATCACACCTGGCATAGTTCATATTTCCTTTAAGTTGGCCCAAATTATTCTTTCAAACGATTACAGAGTACCAATGTGCACCTATTTATCACATAGAAACTTCATCTGATTTGTCCTTGAGATTTGATATGATCAGTAAACTGACAGCACATATGATTGCACTCACACTAAGGATTGTGTCATTAGAGGATAGCAAAACAAACACGGGATGAAAAACAAGAAAATACTCACTGTGCACTATTTTACTTAATATATATGGGGTACACAGCATATGTGGGGAGAAAAAAATAAGAGAGAAGATACAAGAAACCTGTAAAACTGCAGCTGAAATTACCCACAGATTTTGTTTCCCAAGTCCAGTTTTTCAGCATTTCCGGCATATAGTGGTTCGATGCTGTACTTAACTATCAGCTATTAGAATTAAATATGGTATGCAGATACTGCTGAGATGACACTTAAATTACTCCTTCCCACACTGAAATCAGATACATCATTATTCCAATCGTAAAGCTAAGTTTCATGGCAATGGACTTGTCTTACTAGAAGAAAAAAAAAAAAAAAAAAAGAATTATTATCTGGTGACAAGGTTTGGAGTTATATAAAATAACTTTTTCTCTATTCTGCTGCCTACATTAAACTGCAAGGATGGAAAATGCTGGTTTTAGAAGTGGCTGCTCTGTCCTCTTGAACTTGCTATACTGAACCTGACATATAGAAAAACATATTTATTAGACTGCAAGTGCATTAGAACTGAATGAGTTAAATTACTTTGGGGATGGAATAAAAAATAAGATGACCACATATTAATTTTCATCAACTGCTGCCCAGGGAAGATTCAGTTCATTGTATTATATCAAAAACTCTGAAGTCAGGAGAATGCAATAAAAGCTCTGCTGCCCGCTGCTGACCCTTGATGTGGACAGAGTTTACACTGTCAGCTTGCAAACACATTTAGACATTGCTTATCCAACCATATAAACAGACTGAACTATATTATATTGAAGATGATTAAAATAACTGTTCTTTTGAAAGGCCTCTTCCACAGAGGCAAGTGGTGCAACAGACACAAGATGCACCAGAAGAGCCACACTTAGCTGCAGCAGTCATGCAGCCCCCCCCCTCACGTTCACAGCAGAGAGCTTTCCTAACCTCAAGAAAATGAAGGCTAAGAACCTTCCACATCAGTAATAAAGAATGGGGAAGTTCCCCTTCTAAAATAAAGAAAACTGCATTCTGGTTATCAAACAGCATTCATACAACTGTAATTACAGCGCTATAAGTCAGTCATACCTCCAGCAAGGGATGCCACCACCCCCTTCCCATGTGTGACTGATTAACATTCGAGTCTGCTGCCGTATGGAGTTCAGAGATAAGAGAACATAATAAGATAAGGTGAACAAAAATGTTCACAAACTCCACCATCAAAATCAGAACAACATTGCTCATTCTCCTAACTTCTGCTGACTGCTGACAGATGGCCAGTGGACTATGTTTTGCTTCTGGTTGTTTTCTTCTTACGTATTTTCAGATACATTCACAGCAGCTGGCACACAAGCTAGACACACCTCACTGCAGTCCTAGCATCAGCATAGTACATGTAACCATAAATATATACTCAAAGAATTGTCATAATTCATTTATTCAAGCCTTAGTGCTTAATGTTATTACGTAAGTAAAATGTATAGTTTGTAAAAGCAACAAAATCTATTCTAATACCTAAAAAGGAGACCAACTTCTTGGTCTAAACATAAAATGCATACTTTCTAGCATCTGTTTCCTTACTATCATTAAACAGCCCTCTTTCAGGCCAACACAACTGAAAGTTTGCTCAGATAAAGACTGTGAAATAAGAATTTAAGATTTATGACCTTTAACTAATGGGAGGGAACTAATCTATGCTGATAAAGCAAAACCTTCACAAGGCATAATCCATGGCCCAAAAGTGAATACAGTTCTGAGGAAATTTTGGCTTTCTCCTTGTTTTTAATCATCTCTGAATTTTGCGGGCATTGAGATATCCAGAAGCCAAATAGGACAAGCAAACCCAGAAGTTTTCCCTAGGAGATCGTCATTAATAGTATTTGTTTGTTTGTTTGTTTTTTAATCAACATTCCTGCCTAGTTGTCTGGTCTGCAGATATGCCATCTTCAGATTATGCCACAGTAGGAAATCTAGCAAGCATCAGAACCATACTTTTCATGTTTATTCATCACTGCTTTTGTAAAGAGAATTATTCAGACAATTTCCTATCCCCCTCTTTAAAATAAGTGAAGAAGAAATATGTTTCTAATTAAAAGCTTGGCTCTGGATGCTTTTTGAAAAGCTTCTTTTTTTTCAGTGTTTTGAGGACAGCGTTGCAAATCTCTCAAATGTGGTACACTGCATAAGACCCATTTTCTACCACTGCTAATTCTCTTTGACACTGCAAGTCATAAAATTACCATCCTGTGATATCCAGCACTATTGCTGCAATTCAATAGCTGTGTTCAATAAAATATCAGGACAAAGAATGATAAATTGTTAAACTGAACATGTTAGAGTATTTCATTCATAAGCAATGATTTCAAGAAAAAGAAACTTTATGAAATCTGAGTTTCTACTGCAACATTAACTATTAACTTTAATATAGAAAAATGTTATGGAGAATGATAATTATTGCTGTAATATAAATATTTTGTAACACACGCTCCGGACACATCAATGAATACAGCCTCACCACAAAGCTGAACAGATCATGATTCACAATGATTTTTTTTAGAAAGTTTTCAAAACAGCTTAAGATACCTTTAAGAGGTGCTTGAAAATGTAGAGGGGCTCAAAGGCTGCAAGAAAGACTTAAAAGCCAATCCAGGACTCCACTGGCACAGAAGGTCAACACCGTGTCCCAATAGCACAGGATACAACAAGTCAGAGAGTGAATGAAATGCTATTCCAGTAGTCTGCAGGTCAGGCAATGCTTTTTCTAAGTACGTTTCTGACTAACTGTCAGCAGTCTGGGGCAGGGGCACTTATAGGTGTTTTAAAACTTTTTCTTTGCTTGTTGTCCCTTTCCTCAATTGCACAGAGCCAGCTGTCTCTGCTTCTTCTGAAGGCTAAAATGAACAAATGATTTTATTGTCAAGTTATTAACTAATGAGCACATTATCTCTGAAAGGCAAACAACATTCCTGAGGAGAATGGGAAAGATTCTGATCTGACACAGAGCATCTAAACTACAGTAAAACAGTTGAAATCAGTGCAGTTAATCAATTTCACACCAATGTGACTGAGATCTGAACAAGATTCAAATGAACAATATTGGTATTTTTTGTGTGTTTGTTTTAATAAATCTTTTGTTGTCATTATACAAGCAATCATTGAAATGCATTTTTTAACCTTCTATCAACTTAAATTTTAGTAGTAATGTACTTGGCAGCATCTGTGGACCATTTCAATGCTATGCTTATCACATTCTCACAGGAAAAGATGATACGGCAAAATACATGCAGTAAGTAATGCAAACTACTTTATTAAAATAAAGGATCAAAAATTTTGGACCTATTCAATCTATTTTCTACTTTTAAATGGCACACACCGGCATTTCACAGTTACCTAACTTGAAACATTTACGTAAAAAAAAAAAAAAAAAAAGGAAGCTTCACGAAGATTAATTGAGGTCTCCTGAAACATAATTGAGAATTTGAAAAACTACACCAAGGTTTAGAAAAAGTCATAGATACTTTGCTTGACATACCCTAAAGTGCATGAAATGAAATACTATAGCATACATTGCTCAAGACAAATGTACAGACTTTGGCCATACTCTTGAATATATGGTTTCTGAAATCAGCCTTCCAGAATTTTAAAAAGCAAGCAATCAACTCCTCATTTCTGAAACTCGTCGATTTACTGAAATTGAGGAATAATTCAGGTTCTCATTACTAGATTCAGAATTTGGACTGGAACAAGAATTTAGACCACTTAACCAGTATACCACTTCCCCTCAAGATGCAGGAAATTCTGGTGTCCTCTTCTAGTGCCAACTGCTTTTGTATCTGCTTTTGTTTCAAACCATTGCTCTATGTGAATCCAACCAAATAGTGCAAGAGACTCAAAAGAAAAAAGCTGTTCATGTGTTCTAGCTGTTCTAGTCACTACCCATACTGTGATGCTTCTTGACTGTGAAATCCATGGCTGTGGCATCACTGAAAAAATCTTACATCAAGTTATTAAAGTGGGATCCTTGGTGAAAATCTCAGAGCAAACATACTGCTTATAATGAGGTTTCTGACAGGTCTCTGTGAGAAACCTGGAACCAGATGCAAGCACAAACCCAGCTTTTGCTCACTAAGGTAACATTACATGGAAACCGAGTAACGCACTGATCTTCCAAGCAGCAGCATTCACAAGCTGTAGAGCACTAACAAAAACTCAGAATGACACTAAATATAAAGGATTCGTTTCAATGATGCTAGAAGGGAGAAAAAAAATACAATATTGTAAAAGCAAAAGTAAATTGTAAAATAAATATTTCAGGATTCAAACTAATAATAGAAAAGCATTGTAAATCATATTTACAATTGCTCCCTTTCCTACCAAACATCCACCTTCTTCAAATGGATGCCTATTACCAGGTCTTCAGCATACACTATGGGATAAAGAGAAATGTAGGAATCTAGTTTACTACTGCAGGGAAGAGACACCACAGAAAGGTTTAGAGGAGCAGCAGAAAATCCTGAAGAATTTTTCCAGGGGACTATGTACGGTGTGATTCTGTACAGAATGACATACCACATCAAGCCAAGGCAGCCAAACCAACGGTTACCTTCCTCTCAGTTACTGTCTTGCTGTTTGGGGTCAGGATTTGAGGCACTGGAGTGCAGGAAAGGTAAGCCTGAATAAAGGGCACAACCAACCATAAAAATAACATACTGTACAGTACCTATCCTAGTGCTAACATAAGACATGGCTGAACAGGTCTTCCTGAGAGATTAAGTGGTTCCTGTGGTTTCTTATCTGTTTCAGGTAAGAAATAATATAAACGATAATTTTGACAAGCCCACAGAGCAGAGTGCAAGAATTATATTTGTTAGGTCACTATAATGACAGGCCCTCAGAAACACTGATGTTTCTCACATTGCACTGCAATGTGCCCACTGGAATAAATACCTGTCAATTCTAGAAAATGAGACTCAAACTCTAGAAACCTCTTTTTTCAGACAAATTATTTTTCTTCTTCTGTGACCATCTTGTGGCCAGTCCTTCTGTGCAAGAGGCCTCAGACACTGCAGCACAAATATCCAATCAAAATCATTGAGCTCCTGGCACTGCATTAGCTAGAGCTGTTTGAAAGATTGCAGGAATTAATTTTTACAAACATTCCAGAATCCAAGTCCACATATCAATATTGTATTTCAAACTTTTTTTCATATCAAACTCCTGTACTGCATGAGGGAGAAGGGGGAAAGTGAAGGCCAGCAAGAGTACATCATTAAAACCAAGTCAAATGACTGAACTACAGACTGAAGGTAAATAAAAGTCTATCTCAGCTCACAAGATGTTTCTGAATCACGTATATGTGTGCATGTGCACACATTTGTTTCATGTGTTGTTTTTGTTTTGTTTTGTTTTCCCTTGCTTGTAGTTTTCAATTCCATGCTATTTTTTCTTTTACTTCATCGCACTGCTACATCATAAATTATGCAATAAGCTAAGACTCATAAATCCTGCATGGCAATTTACCCACACTGTTCCCTGAGTAGGTGTTTCAAGAAAACCTTGGTCAGCCTTAGGTAACTCTAAACATAGCATTATTCACTGGGACTGAAATTAGATTTAATACAAACTTAAATCAAGTTATTGGGTTTTGTGTGCACTTAAAGAATCAGGATTTTGCATTTTCCTTCATTGAGAATCACCAGAAGAAGAGATGATGAAAGGTATAGCCTGGGGAGGGGGTTATTTAATTGCTTACCAATAAGTTTATCTTCTGTACAAATCTGATACATATCTACAATCAGCAGCAAGCCTCAGGATCTCACTACAGGGATCACATAGCTGTAACAATGGCAAGGATGGGAGTAGCCCTTTGTTCAGCATTTTCTTTCAATGGGATAAAATTCAGATTCTCCTTACATTTAAGGAGTTCAGCATTAACCCTCCAGCAGAGAGAAATTTTAAAATGCAGCATCCTGTGTTTATTAAAACATCATTGGTAAAGTTGCCTTGTATATAATGCCCAGTATGGCCTCATTGACAATAAACTAGGCAAGCATTGAGCAAAACCTTGGCAATCAGAAATGAGCAGTCCTTCAGATCATGGAGAGAAAAATCTTAATACATACAGTAGAAAAGCAGCAAGGTAAACATTGCCGATGAATACCTAAGAACAGAAGAAAGGAGAAGAGAAAAGAGAGAGAGAGAAAAGGTACTGGCAATCTAAAGGAGATGTCTATGAAGCACAAGAAGGTGTTTTGTACAAAAGAGAAAGAGAGTAAGCACATGAAATCTGACAACAACTGAAACAGGAAGAGCACAGAAAGCATATGATCTTGAATGCATACCAAAGTACTAAGAAGCATAAAACATCTTAGGTCTGTAATCTATTGTTATACCCCAAATTCTGCTTAACAGCCACCTTAAACAAATAGAAATGGCATTTTATCTTTGTACATTCTCTTCTTTAACCCACCAACTTGTGTATATTTGAAGACAAAACCCAGCAAGACTGTGGTATGAGAAAGGGAGAAAATATGCTGAAAACATCTTAAATGCTAATGGGATGAATAGGAGCCAGAATTCAAGGATTCTCATGTATGATCCATCCCCTGTAGAAGGAAAATAAATTATATATATATATAAAAAAAAAGACCAAAAATGTCTTACCATTATTACTGTTATCATCAACTAAAATAATCTCTTTGAGCAGGTGAGCAGGAGTCCGGTCAATGGCAGAATGAATAGAGCGCAGAATCACCGAGAGAGCTTCGTTAACAAATATGAATACAATGCTGACCTCTGGAAGTCTGTCAGGAAATGTTAGGTTTCTGCACCTGAAGAAAAAAGTAAAAAAAAAAAACAAAGATGTAAACTGTTGGAAATCACAATGTCAACACAAACTATTTCAGAGAAATCTATCCCCAGCCAAAAGAATGACTTTTGTAAACATTGATCAGAAGGTCCCCATAAACTCTTCAGGGCACTTACAGGCAAGAACCAAATGAGTTACTATCTATAAAAAGGAATCCTTGGAAATAACTTCCTGAAACTCCCTGTGCAACCAAGGCTGAAAATGAGGTCACTTTTCAACCCAAGGTCCAAAACACTGAAAAATTAGTTTGCAAACCAAATGCAAGCTCTTATTTAACTGCAGTTCCCAACTGCAGTTTGTCATGATATTTTTTTCTTGGACAGCATAGACAGGAATAAACTGAGTTTGCCCCTTTGAAAAGCATATTATTAATAGCTAAATTAATTACTTTTGCTACAGAAGCTAGCAGCTATTTCAGTCAAGAACAGGGGATTCCTTCTCAACTCAACAACAACAAAAACAGTAAAAGATCCAGCTCCAAACAATATCTTGCTAAAAAAGCTAAGACAGACAGCATAGACAAATGAAATGCACAAGGATGCAAACTCAGTCAAGGATTTTAAACAGAATGAAGACTGCTCTAGTAACCTGGTAGATTTTCCTGTGTTTATTTATTCTTTTAATAAATATGTAATTTGGCCACAGAATTTGTAAGTCATGCTACAATATGACTCCTTAAGTGAATTTGATGTTCAAATAGAAGAGAAAGTGTAGCATTTACACTCCATTACATGTTCGTAACACTTGCAGATTTCTGTCTGGTGAATGCAATTTAAATTTCATTCAAGTTTTGACAATTAGGATTCAAACGGGGAGCACTATGAACTAGTCAGCAGGCTCAAACATACTAAAACAATTTTTGGTATTAGCTTATAGAGAATCGACAAAGCCTGCTATTTCAGTGATTCCGTTGCAGCCCAAACGCATAGATACATAATGGTACAGCAAACAAAGCTACAACCAATCTTTTAGCTGTATAGCTTAGGCATCTGTTATCCTCAGCAATACTGATGTACAAGGAGATAAAAAAAGAAACTCTAGCAAAAATGGTAAAATATGTCATCTATCAGATAAAGAGCAATGCAGTGATTTGGGAAAATAAATAATAAATAAATAAATAACAATGAAGACACACTGAAGTTCAAAGACATTACTTCCTTAAAAGCTGATTTTTTTGCCCTTCGCCAATTAAGCCGTTATTGAAATATATATCAAATGTACTTTTGAGAGAAAATAGTGATAAACTACATTAAAAAAAAATGTTCCAGATGACAAAACCAACCCCCAAAACACTGGTACACTACCATAAATCCATGCATAAACTGAATTGTAACAGAATTTCTGCTTGTGACATATCTTCCATCTGTTTAAATGAAATGGTTTGTGTTATTTTTCCTACCTGCATTCATTTTCATTTCTTTTTTTCAAGTTAGATCACACTGGATAGGATTTTCTGTTGTCTGGCACCTTGTGCTAAACAAAAACAGTGCTTGTGATATGAACGCTGTTTGACTCCTTTTTGCCCCTGTATATGCTAAGAGATACCTGCATATGATACCACAGAACAGAATTAGGCTCCTGTCATGTCCAATTTTTTTTAGTGCTTTACAAATGGATTCTTTTTCAATGATTCTTTTTCTTTTTTCCATTCAGATTCATTTATCATCTTTATTTACAGCTTAAATTCTATGTGTGTAGAGTTTTTCAAGAATTGCATTTTCCTGTCTATGTTGTTTTTTATATAGAAAGTGACAATAAAAATTACCTACTTCTTTTTTATTATTATTATTATTATTTAAACAAAATGGAATGAAACACCCATCTTGGTTCACACACAGAATGCAGAGAATTTGTACTGTTTCACAAGAGCATCTATCGTCTTCTTTGTGCTAGGTTTTATGAGGAATAAAATTCCATACATCTAGGAATGAAAAAGAACTAGCTATAAGGAAGGGGTGAGTGTGTAGCTATATAGAACATATGCTGAATGGCTAAAAAGGGAGGGCACTGTATGGCTCAAATTCTGAGATCCATTAAGCCCTAAGAACTGAAGGGTTGCGCAGCAACCAGCAATGTCCAGGTTTTAATGACATCTCTGCCTCTGCCTTGTTCTGGGGCCTTGGGCAAGCCCCTACCTTGCCTGGGTCTCAGGCACTCCACTTTGCAAAGCGAGGCTCCTGCTTAAAAAAAAAAAAAAAAAAAAAAAAAAAGAAAAGCACAAATTCATGAAATATTGAGCATAGTTCAGTGTTAGGATTATTATTTTTTTTTTTTTTAATATAAATTCTACATATAATTTAGAATTACAGTAATGAGTATCACCACAATGTAGCTAAAAATTTCCTCTTGCAACCAACTCTGCTAAATTACATTGGGCTAATAACACTAAAGAAACAGTTGTCATGGTTACCGGAAATTTAGAGAAACTCCTGGTGTTCTATTTCAAGCACAACTCAGGCAACTGGAGGACAGCATACATTACGAATCTTCTTTGAAATATTTGTCCATATTCATCTAGAATATATACATTGTGATGCAGCAACTTGGCCAGTCATGTTAAAATTAGTTTAGCAGAACTATGCAGTAAGAACAATGTGCACAAATGATTTCATGTGTTAATAACTTATCTATCAGAACTTCTACAAATATGTACAATATAAAAAATAATGGATTTTCTGCAATTTTCTATAACCTTTCACCTAATAGTTACATCAGTATCACAGCCAACAACAGCAACAGAACATATTTTGTGTCTTAATCACTACATTATGTCATATGTTGCACTTTTTCTAAAAAAAATATGATACAATGAAACATATTATACAATTATACAATATATACATTTTTTCTTTTCTCCTGCTCTTTGAAGATTACTGTCTATTACTATGGAACTGAAGCCAGAAAGACGGTAAGTTATTTCTAATGCAAATCTAGATAACTTTATATGTGGCCAAAGTCTATTACTGGAGAAAAAAAGAAGGCATACAATTGTGTGAGGAATTTACATAGAGTTTCCATATAAGTATAATCAAATATGGCCAACATTTTTTAGGGATTGGTGTCAGGAGAGAAAAAAAAAAATCTTCTTGATCTGCAAAGCGTCTTACAGCATAGATTTAATTGTAACAAATTGTGTCCCCAGTACTTTTAATAAAAGACATTATTGTATAATTTGATTGATGTGAAAGTTATTTTTTTTTTCCTAGGTACTTAAAATCAATACTTTTCTCTGAATAAAGTAATTAGAACAGTAAAGCTGGGAGTTGATTATCTCAATAAAATTCACTTTTATATGAACATGAGGAGAATTCTATGTAGCTATTTGGACAAAAATGGTTAGTCTCTTACAGTATTAGCCAGAGATTACTCTGAGCATGTGTAAATGTATGCCAAGCGAAGAACATTCACGCTATGACACATGAGAGAGGGAGAGACAGTACACACATGGATTACAGCATCACATCTTCTTTCAGTTACAGGAGACAAGGGGGAAGATCAGAAACAAAGGTACAGCATTATTAACTCAGGTTATTATAACAACTTGGAGACTGCAGCCAGTTTGATCTCATTGCTAGTGAAATTAAATACTTCTAGAGAATGCATTTAGGCAAATACATTCAGACAGGCCAAACGGAAGCACAAATCAGAATCACAGAGGGTGGCCACTCAGCACATACCACTGCTATGCCTCACAGTTTGGAGACAAGAAAACAGAAGAACCAATGGTAGAGAGCTGAGTAAAAGAGAGTAGGGAATGAGCCAGATATTTGACAATAATACAAATAGTTTGGAATTCTCGGGCTTCTGTCAATAATAATCTAATAGGTGACCAGACTTTTGTGCTCTTTTAAAGAGATCCTTTGAAACATCAAATACCACATGCAGAATTTATACTGTCTTTTATGAGTAGGAAAAAAACTTGGTGTAAAACAAACATGGAACCATATACATCACTAATATAAATCCAACAAAATAGAACTATTTAATGGATATTCAGACAAAGCAAAAGTTTATGGAATGCAAATCCTTAGGAGCTAGCTTTTGAGAAGCAGAGCTAACGTGCAAATGTCTAACTTGAAACTCACAATTTGGGATCATATTTTTTATGTATCACTTTTAATAAAGGAAAACCTACAGGTTTATAAAACTGTGATGCTGTCTTGCACACTATACCCAGGACTGCATATACAACATAACACTGGTGGTAATACTGGCTTTGGACAGACATACACACATAAACAACTTTTGTCCTAAAACATATCAATCTCCTCAAGAAGTGGATGCTTAAATTTTCTACCTTGCATTTGTACTTGCATTCGGTGGATATCCCACCTGTTCTGCTTTTGCTCTTCAAGGCTTGTCTCTTGCTGAACTGAGCCTCAAAGTAACACAGTTTGGGATTGGTGAACTGCTGAAAACAAGGAGCACTTACAAAATGACCCAAGCTTTTCTCTGCACAGGAAACGGCATCTCCTCTGCACTTTTCGAGATGCCAGAGAGCACTGACTCAGCTGGAAAAAGGGCGAGCCTCTGCAAGTCAAATGCTATACCATACAATTTAATCTGCAAGGAGGAAAACCAAACTGAGCTTTAAATGCTTCTTTTCTCCCTCCAGCCTTCCTGCCTTCACTTCTTCGTATGAATACTGTTTTTACCAATGCAAAAGAAGTTTGGCTGACTGCAGTTAGCACTGATTGAAAAAGACGCCTTATGCCCATCAGCCAGCTCCTTCATATCACACGTGCTCTCCAGGAACAGAATTCTGCAACATAATTCCTCTGCTGGGGTCCTGTTACACACCTTTTTTCCCCACTATCCCTCACTCTCTCATCACATAACCAAAGCACAATGTTATCTCTCTTTCACACATGTGCTTCAGCAGACTGTATTAGGGAACAAAAAATTTACAAGCCATCAGAGTAGAATCTTAAGTGCATCCACTCAAAAAGAGATTTGGTACACAGCTTTGGGATTCCTAAACAACCTAGCTTTTAATAATGCCTTTCTGTGTGAGCTTGTTCAACATTTCACTCACGACAAGCTTTGTGGGTGCTGCCTGCCCTACTTAAAGCAACGAGCACAACAGAATTTTAACTAACACAAGCATTATCCTACTCCTGCACTCAGTAAGACCAACACCGCCTTCCTCAATGCTTCCAAGATCATTAGAGTAAGTAGTTATTTGTTACACTGTGATGGAGACACATTATGGACTAACAGGTGGTAAGGGGACTAAGGGTGGTAAACAGTAGAGCACCCAGTTGCAGCACGAGGACATAAATGGACGCCTTGTAAGAGACAGCATAACCAATATTCCACAATACAGCACGTACCATCTGCTAAGCATTGCAAAAACTGAGACTACATCGCTATGTGATGATTACTTTAGGAAGCTAGGATATTTAGGGGAGTTATTTATAATAATATGTACTATAACAGGTTTGGGAGTCATTACTTGTTCTGGGGACACCACTGGAATAGTGTAGAGAAAACACCAGCAGCATCCAGGTGCCTGTGCGTAGGCATGTATTTTTTGGGAGGTTAGAAGAGGAAAGCAGGCAATTTAGTGACATTAATAGTCCATGTAAAAACATAAAATATATAGAATATTCCAGAATACTCGTCTTATCCTAATAAAATGATCAATTGGGAGTTTTCAGAAAAATCAAAGTCCTTCTTCACACACTGCACCATCAAACTGAGAAAGCAAACACACAATGGAAGACAAAGTAGAAACAGGTTGAAGAAGGGAGCAGTCATCAAGGGATATTAAGAAAAAATATTCAGTGGAGACACTGAATGTTTGACCTATCTGTCTTAGGGCTTTACTGATAACTCAAATGGCAGGTAGCATTTATGAATTGCTCTTTTCTTCTCAAAATTATGTGCATGTGTTCCTGCAAAGTCTCTTGGTACTGAGGAATACAGTAGCCCCTTTTACATTATACTGGTATGACTCACTTTTGACCTTTTTTGCCAACAGTGCTCTGAGAATTCACATCAAAATACCTCAGCAGAGGAGCTCAGCATCTCTTTGTAAGGTCCTGCAGTGAGAGATGCCACTTCTCATAACCCCATATTATAGCATAGAGGAGTTTCTAGGGTCAGTGCTGTCAACTTTTAATGGAGTGAGAAAAACAGGACAATTAGAGATTTCTGAGCTACAACACACATGAAGGAGAGGGCAAGTATTTAACCTTGCCCAGCCCTCCATTGCAGGTGGCATGCAGAGATGGGAGACCAAATTTAGTAATTAGGGCAGTGCATTCCACCCAGGTGGTTGTTCCCTGTCTTCTCAGGAGAAAAAAATGTCTGTCAGATGCAAACGTCCAGCAGAAAAAAGAACATAGCAGTATTTTCTTGGCATTGTTCATTCCCAGCATCCACAATCACACAATTCTGGACTGCCTTGTTAAAATGAGCATAACACTGACGATAAAGTTGAACTAGGTTATGGTGCTCACTTCATAAGATCTTAATAGTGGATAAGAAGCTGCAATAATGTGGACAGACATAACACCCAGATATTCTGGGACCTGAGGAATACAGTGCAAATGCTCAGTCCCATATATTTTTATAGCTGGCACAGCAAACTGCAGAGACCTTTGGTGCTCAAGACAACCCTTGTTTTACTACCCTCTCCTCCTTCCCAATCCAAACCTTTCTTTAATACAGCTTATCTGATTTCTCTGCTACTGCTTGCCTTTTCCTCAATGTTCAATCCTTACTCATCTTCTTGACTGCAAGCATCCAGGATTTAAAACATACACAGCTGAGAAAAGTCACTAAAATAGCTGCCTTCTCAGCTTCAGCTGGTGGAAGCTTGCTCTCCTGTGTGCAGCTTACGCAGATGTTGGCCACCTATACAGTTGCTACTACTACTGCAGTTGCCCTTCCAGCTGATCTTGGAAATAAACACAAGCATCCTCAGATGAAGGAAAAACACGTCACTGAAGGCTGAGGCAGTGAAGATTGTCACATGAGGAATAGTGTCCTCATGCTTTTCTATTCTCGAACTCCTGTTCAAGCACAGACCCTGCAGGAAGCGAGGAGTAGGCTACATGAGCTTTTAAGCTTGGATTTGCAGCCTGTAAGAAGCAGAGCACTTCAACATCCTAAGGTTTGTGTAGATTCCTCAGGAATATAACCTTCTAGTTCAACCCTAATTAGCAGAGGTACAGTAATTTGGGGACTTAAGGAATATTCTTCTGTTCTTAGCCTGCCAGCTTACTGTCAACACAAACCCTTGGCAGATCATTTTATTCTCCCAGTATCAACTGGGGCTGATTAGATGTGAATTACACTAGACTTGTTATATTTCTGTTCTCTTACCATCATCCTATACCTCATGTGGTATTCTGTTAATACAAGTGATAGACCACAACCAAGCCTGGACATATCTGTATGAACTCCATTTCCTTCAACTATCTCCCTGCAAGCCGTTGCTGGGATCCCTATGCCACATTGCCTCTTTCAAAAGCACCATTAAATCCAGGCTAACGAACTTCGTTAGTTCTAGGCTAACTCCTCCCTGAGCAATTGTGGTACTGCTGCAATACTTATGTTTTCTTGCTTTTCCAGACAGCAAGTTGATTAAGTCATCCTCTACACCGCTTGCTTTGTGCTCTCTTCAGAGCAAGCTATTCTTGGCTCTCATGCTATGCTTCTTGAGCCTAGTGTCTGCTCATGGAAAATTTAAATATATTTATATAGCCTCCAGAAGTGACTAATACAATTGTCTCTGAAAATAGGTGCTACAAATGCTAAAAATGGATGATTACAGCAGAAAACATACCCTTAGAGGGTAAGATTTTTCTTGCAATAGCCATGTGCATGTTCTCAAACAAAAGAGAATTTGCATATGACAATTGGGAATTCTTTTTTTCGGAAGTGTGACTTTTGGAATACCATGTAGCAGTGTACTCCACAGGGTGCTGTATGTGCAGCAAGCAGTGTACATACTACCTGACAATATGCTTCATTTCCCTCAATATTAGAATTTATCATTTTATGCTTTTAGCATCAGATTACCCACTCACGCCTGAACCATAATAAAGGGTGGGGGAAAAAAAAGTATTCATGAGCTATCATTACCAAGCCATTATTTTGTGTGCATGACTCTATAAACATATTGTAAAGTCTAACATGTTTTTTGCAGATAGTTAACTAAGAATCAAAATTTTCACTGAAATTAGGATCATGATTCATTTCAAACTGGAGTTTCTTCTAAAATCCCAACCCTAATTTATTTCTTTCAGCTACACTAACATTCCTTTACCATGTCTTTTTAATTTTTTATACCCTATAAAAAATATAGGCTGATATCATTCAGGAGAATCATTTCAAGAGATATAAGAACAGACATACTTCTGTCACTGTCTTGTTGGTCACAGAAGATTTATTTTTCCTCTAAATTAGTTTACAATTTAAAAAAAAAAAAAAAAAAAAAAGAGATTGTCCATACAGACAGTGATAAAATAATTTAATCAAAATATAATTTCTTGGACCTTGAATTCCTTAAGGTTCTTATATTTCAGCAAATCTACAACATACATATTTCTAAAATGTGGTATTTTGTAATATAAATTATAGATATACTTAAAATTGCTAAACTGTAGTCTGGAATGGCATTCCTATCTTTCCATTAATATCCAACAACTCAATATACAGTAAAATGTACTGTTTATTGCACTAGTTATTAAAACATTTGGTTAAAAGTAGTAAATAAGATCACAGCTAGATTGTGCTTGGGATTGGCAAGGAGCTAAAATACCTTTCACATATTAGTTACTGGTTCAATTCAGTGAGTGCCCATCACGTTTATTTAATGATTTTTTTTTTAATTGAGCTGCAAAAAAAGCATTTTTCCTTCCACCCACATCCCCATCCCCAGGGATGCTATGCTAGGTTTTTTCAAATGAAAAGGCTGAAAAACAGTTGAATGTTAACTGTCTCTGTAATAGTCCTACCACACCAGGACTCAAATACCTTAAAGGGACAGCTGTTCATTCCCCTGGTCCAATCCATGTCAACAAAGCATCATGGAATAACAATGGACATGTTCACCCTGCTTGGCATACACACTTTGGGGCAGAGAAGAGCTCAGTGAAAGCTGGAGACTCCTTGGGCATTCAGCTGGTACACACTGCTTGACTAAACTGCATATTGCACCATCAGAGCTCACCAATCTCACCTGCTTTCTGATCTTTATGATACAGTCCGGGGCTCTCTAAAAGAGAATTTCTTATGTTTTTCCTATTCTAGTCAGATCTTAAGATAAAACTGAAATTTAACATAAGAAATGTTACTCTTTTAGCAACAGAACACTATTGTGAATTATAGGTGACATTAAGATTCCAAAAGAACTTGGGGAACTTAGAGCGTACTTAGTGTGATTTTAATAGGACTTGATATGGGTATTTCAGCATTTCAGGGGACATTTCAAACTTCCAACCTTCTTATATTTCATATAAATGACTCATTATGGCCATCCTATGTAACTTACCTTCTATGCAATCACACAACATAAGACTATCAGATGAAGAAGAGTTAACAGACTTGAACTCAGTGATCCACAATGCTGGGGTTAACTACAGCACTTACCCATTAGGTCTAAGGTCAGGCAGGGCCCTGTCCAGTGGCAGGCGATCACTCAGGTAAGCATTGTAGCCGTAATACTGAAATTGTTTAAGTGCAATACGTCTGTTTTCAGGACTGAGATCCTGGCCCCAGTGAGCAAAGAGAGATGAGTCAGTAAATGCCTCAGCAGGATTTTCTTCCAGTTTTGGTGGAGCTTCTACAAAAGACAATGACAAAACCAAACAGTTTTAGACTTTCATTCCAACAGGCTCTATGCACATTACTTTAAAAGGTATAACTTTTGGGAGAACACCACACAGAACAGCAAATACTGCCAGCTTATTGAAGCCTGTAAGTCTTCATGTACCATGCCCTCACAAATCTCTAGGGGCAGTATAACTGTTAGTAGTTGAGGCTCAAAATTTAATTCAAAATACAGCTAAGTTAAAAACAATTATTTTTCATCACAGTAAGACTGAAGGGTGGGACTGACAACTCTAAATGACTTAAAATAAAAATATCTAAATAAATCCGAAAGAATTCTTATCAGACAATAAGAATGTGTCTTTTTTGTTTATTTGTTTTTGTTTGGTTGGTTTTACATGCAAAGGTGAATTATTTAACTTCAGCCTGAATTATCATGCTAGGAAAAGGGTAAAATTTTGAAGGGAAATACAAAGAAAGAGAGAGTCTATGCAGGATACACAACATTGCTGCTGAAATCTGTTATTAGGTAAGTTCTTTGTCAGCACAGAGAAAAAAATTGCTACACTTGGCATCCATGTTTAAATAGCAAACCAGTTTCAGTCATGTTGTATTTTTATATATTATTTTTTATTTTTATTGTCCGGTTTACCAATTCAGTCTATACGAATTTTTGGTCTGTACTTAGATGTGTGCAATGATGGTACTGGAATCTTTATTCAGCAATAGTTACGTAATTATAAAAATGCTTTATATTCCACAAGGCTACATCGCTGGCTACTATACCAGAAGAGAAGATGGGAAGTGATATGCCCAGATCTTAACTTATGAGTTCTGTACAATGAAATCACAGCATTCCTTCTCAGTATATATAATTGCCCAAGAGGTCTAATTCAAGGTGACTTATAACAACACCATCTCATCCAGACAGACAGCCCACCATTTTTTATTCAGGCGACCATACAATCAAACCAAAAGAACTATGTGTCTCTGTAAACAGTTTATAATATACAGTACACTATTAAAGAAATATCAAAGGCCTTACTTGACCCTGATTTGTCATTGTAAATAATGTCTCACAAAGAAAAAATGTCTTCCTTTTCTGGATGTCTGAATTATGAACAGTCTCCATATCCACTAACCAACTAAATAAAAACTCTTATTTCTCATGCTGTATTCACAAATCATAACTCACTAATACTAGTCACACAGAGACTTAGGACAATAAAAGCAAATCTTCAGATAACTGTCAAATGTGTCCAAGAGGCAGAAACTTCACTGACACCATGTCCAGAGCCAGTATTATATCATTCTTGGCACTCACAGTCACCTACAGACCTGACCAGTTGGCTTAAATCTAGCTACATAAACATTTAAAGAGAACAGTTTATGTAGTAACAGTATACACCACTAGAATCGTGGCTCCTGAAGTATGTTTTGATCTCTTACTAAATAGAACCCAAAATACAAAATCATAAATTGAGATTAAGTTAGTTGTTTGATTCATTCAAGATATTTTCCTTTTTGCCCAAACAGTACTGGCAGGAAACTAATGACACCTGTTTTCCTGCATTAGATTCCAATCTCTGTAAATATAGAATGTTTCTTTACTTGTCAAAGTACTGTTGTACAACCTGAATCCCGGAATCAGCTCCATTTCTTCAAAGATGAAATACATGCTCAGTCAAACAGGGAAATTACTCTGTCAGGCCACATAAATGTTACAGAGTAGAGACTGTGGTTTAAATCAAAGTCTGCAATGCAAATTAAGAAAACTCAATAAATTCAGATCATTTATAGAAGATCCTAACTTGAGAAATACCAAATAGCTTTTAAATACCAGTCCAGAAATCATAGCACTGGGAAAGCCACAGACACCTCTGTTGACTACTAAGTGACTTCCACAAAACCAACTTGAATTTACACAAATAATGTCACAAACTATCTTCACATCTTAAGAGATGCTTAGATCAGGTGCAGCCAGTAGAAATTACGGTTGCTCAGCGCTTTTCAAGAGCATACGCATACATGCTAGTCAAAAAAACTATGCAAGTATTTAGCTTGTCTGTTAAACACATACAGAATCACAGAATCACAGAATAGTCTAGGTTGGAAGAGACCTCCAAGATCACCGAGTCCAACCTCCTACCTAACGCTAACAAATCTTCCACTAAACCATATCCCTAAGCTCTACATCTAAACATCTTTTAAAGACCTCTAGGGATGGTGACATACCTAAGTTTTCTACTGAAACAGAGACTTTACAGCAAACAGGATTCAAGGTATGGTCACATTTACAGATTTACAGTCACATGAGCACTACTAGACATGAATTCTATAGAATGAGCTTTTCCAAAAGGTAGGAAGGATGAACAACCTGCGTTTGGGGGACATGGAGACTGGTATGGTGAAATAACATTGATTTTAATAAGAAACAGTTAAAGAAACAAGCAAAACAAAAACAAACAAAAATAAAAAGACAAACAGAAAAACAGGACACATCCAGAGGATAAAGGTTCTGCATGAGAAGCCCACAAACCTGTGCTGCCACTTAACAGGTGGAAAGCTTTAAGCTTCACATGCAATCTTCCCTTTTCCCTGGACTTTCTATGCTGATTAGCCTGAGTCCCTGACTCCTGCTAACAAAATGTTACTCCCACAAATAACCTTGGTGTTTATTTTTCATCTATTAAAAGATTAATGTACAGGAGTGACACTTTTTTCTGATGTCCATAAAGAATTAACATATTTGAGGCAGAAAAAAAGCCTCGACATTACTGTGAGGGTGGTTCTTCACAAGCAGGGAACAACAGGAGCAGCCACTTGCTGCCAGGCTGCCCATGCAGAGGTCCAAAACCAATCCTCACCTCCTCCCAGGTAATGGTTGGACCAGATGATCTTCATGGTCTTTTCCAACCTTAGTGATTCTATGATTCTAAAGGAAAAGTGCCATTCATCTGGATTTCCCCAAGTCAAGCACAATTTTTCTGAAGTCTTTAACATCTATATTTATAATTATACCTATGGCAGACAACTGACTGATGTAGGATACACACACATACCAACTGCACAGCTATGGCCCAAAAGAGGTCCAAATAAAACTGAGACTCACTGTAAGCGCAATGCATGGCATATGCATTTGTAACTGCAGATAAGGGGAGATCCAATGATAATTTTCCATGGATGGATGGCCATCCCGGCAACAATTGTCTTCACAGAACTGTACTCACACATCTGCTTGATTTTATCTAATAATTTTGTGGCTGAGAGTATCTCGTAACTCTTGCTGCTTTCTGATCGAAAAAGCATTCAGTAAAATCCAGGTTGTATCTGCAAGACTAAGATTTTCAAGTGATGGATATCTGTGAATGTAGTTTACAAGGTCTAAAAAAACCTTGCTAAACATAGCCACTTTTTGTATACTAAGTAAACATTATTTCAATATATTGTACTACAGGAAAAAAGCATTACCAAGAACCTTCAATTAGAATTTCAAACAATAGAATTAAGCATGCATCTCTGATGAAAAAGCCTTTCTTTCCTTTATTTGGCTGAAAACCCTTGGGGAAGTGCCTTTATGCAGTCAGTCTCTCACAAGAAATAAAAACAATTATTATAAGACAATGAGCTGCCTTTCGACTACTCCACTAGCATATTTTACATCGTAGGCTGTGAAAACAGAAAGTGACCGCAGTCTCACAGCCAGTTCTTACCACTTGTTTCTACCATTACAGAATGATGATGGGAAGCTAAGGCTCAAACGTAAGCCAGTAAGTAGTACTGCCTGAAGCAATACTAAGGTAGGCACATTTATCTGCTCAGTTATTACTAAGAAGGAAAGATCAGTTCCATTTTTCCTGTGGGAAGAAAGCTTATCATCCACAGCATATTGCTGTAAATGTTAACACTGGGTCTTTCTTTGCTACATTGACTTTCCACACCATGCAAAGAAGAGCAGTATACACTGACATAAGGCCAGTACTAACTCGTGGCAGGCTGACACTTTGCCCCTAAATCGACTGATTTAATGAATTACACAGATGTCAGCTAGCTGTATACCTGAGCTGTGGATGCCTCCTTCCTGAAGCTTCTCCTTCTCAAAGCTGGTCATGGGATCAGTAGGGGTTTGGTCACACACTGTTTAACAAGTCCAAAAAACTCATAGCTTGTTTTCCGTAAGTATCTGTGTGTCTTTAGCTCATACTTTACGGATCATATTTACTAGTTACGCCATTAATCTTAATACAAAATGTATTGCTTCATTTGACCTGACTGATGGAAGTATCCAATATGAGTACTCATTGTCCTCTTTCTATCAGTCATTGCATCATATGTCAGAGACACGGAATCAGAAGATACTGATGAAATGTGACATGAAACCAATTCTCTCCTAGTAACAAAATGCACTTTTATTAGCAACTGAAGAAAGCATGAACTTGCATTAACTCTTAACACCATAACCCTTGTAATGAAACACATACCCACACCCTAAAGCCTTTGCTAGCATATTGGGTACAAACAGCAAGGTTTTTTGGTGGGGGGCTGTAGGAGGTGGAGGAGGTGAGGTGCTGCCCTGTGTCAGGCACACGTGGCTCACCATCAGCCCCACCACTGACCAGAGTTATGCCGTTCAGTGAATTGGCAGAACCTCTGTGAAAACCTATTTAAGAAAAGGCAGAAAGCAAGGATGGGGGAACAAGGGTACAAGGGAACAACAAAGAGAACAATGGTGGAAACAAGGGAATGAGAAAAGACCAAGATCAGAGCAGTAGGAGGTGCTCCACAGAGGAGCAGGTACACCCCCAGAGGGCCTGAAGCCCACAATAAGCTCATGCCAGAATAATCTCATGCCAGAGCATAGCAAACACATAAGAAGGAAAGAGCAGTGGAAAAGAAGGGTGCGAAACAAGTTGCAGCTGAGAGAAACTGCTATGCACTGATCCTGACCTTTGCCATCTGTTGCCTCACTGAAGGGACTGAATGAGTTTGACAGCAGTAACAAGGGGACTGGAGAGGAGTCTGAAGTGATGATGAGTCTGGGAAAAGGAGGAGAAAAGTTGTCTTCCCTCAAGTGTTTAAATGTTTGTGGTCTTTGTTTCCCAATACCCAGGTAAGTAATTAAATGTTTATGTTAATTGGCAGTAAAATAATGCTTTCTTCAGACAGTGTGCAATGAACAAGCAGAAATGCTTATCCATTACTATTACCAAGGAATTGTGCGCAAGCAATTGTTAGAAGCAACAAGAAAAGACAAGACAGACCTTAGCTACGCATTTAACTTACTGATCTCAATTACTATAGTGTACTACTGTATCCCTTTCCCTCCTCTCCATTCCTTCATTACCTACTTATAACCTATGTTTACTTTGTTATTTTTCCCTCAATAAACATTTTTCTCTGGCAGTTTTCATAAGACAACTAATACAACTGGTACTCAGAGAACAAGATAACAATAAATCTGATCAGATGGCAAGGAATTCAGGAAATGCTTTTCTTCACTATCACCAAGCATATTTATGGCATCATTTGATAACAGCTAATCAGGGCAAAGGAATCACACTGCCCATCACAAAAATGCAATTATTTCCACGGTGGTACAGGACAATCACTTAACTTACAATTCTTAAGTCATCAAAGAAAAGAAATGAAGACTATTTTATCCAGCTGTGACAGTAGTGTTTTTTAAGCACCTTGGCAAAATATAATTATATAATTACTATTTGCATAATGTAATTATTTAATTACCATGGGGGGGTTTCCTCCCAACAAATGCATATCTTAGCCTCAGAACTACAAATGCCATCTCTAACAGCACTGATACATCCATTATGCAATGGTTCACAGCAATGACTTTCCCCGAAAGACTGCCTTCAGTTTTATTACCAGTATAATTTTATGTTGATGCAACGTATTTCCTGTATATCTGACATGCAAACGCTGATCATGCCCATTTATGCTTCCTTATCAAGATTTACGAAAGATCAT
This sequence comes from Oxyura jamaicensis, assembly GCF_011077185.1. Lineage (NCBI taxonomy): Eukaryota > Metazoa > Chordata > Aves > Anseriformes > Anatidae > Oxyura > Oxyura jamaicensis. The sequence continues at coordinate 62,893,776 of NC_048897.1, forward strand.
CAGAACTTCAGTTTCTGCTTCAAATTTCTGATGGCCTTAACTGATTAGTTAATAATATGCCAAATAATAACATTAACAGCTGGGATTTAGTAGATTAAAAAGCTAAGGAATATCACTATTCTTATCTAATTTCAGTTGTAGCTAAGGCACAATGATAATAAAGCATCTCTAAATCTTCTAAATTTTTAAATCAAATTAGCATCTAAATCTATAATTGGCACTATGGCTGTTTGTATTGTATCATGATCTATCTGTGGAAGCCTTTAAACTTTAAAATAAATCAGTTGTCCTCTCTTTCAATAGCATTTACAGTTAGCAACTACAGAAGAGGTCATAAAGACAGCCCTGAACAATAAGAGCTCATTACTTCACAAATACTTCACGGCATGTGCTTTATCCTCCTCTGTGTTGCATAATTTGAATTATCAGTTGCTGCCAGTAATACACTTATTTTCCTTTTTTCCTTATTACTTATTTTCCTAAGCTGTACATTGTGTAAGTTTTCTCCAGTTTATGATCAATGCTACAATGTCTCTCTGTGGTGATATATTTTTCATAATTTCTCATGACTATCTCTCCTTGCATTTCCACTAGAAACATTCTATCTATTACTAACAATTTCTGCTACCACAAGGCCTAGAAGTAAAGAACCCAGATCAAAATACAGAACAGAAAATGGCAGCAGAAATGTCCATCCCTAATGACAATTGGGAATTCCGGTGTAATGCCACATGCTACAGCAACCACATGAATATGGTTCTGCATAATGAACTAGTAAATTTTGTAAAAACAACAACAACAAAAACCAATACATATGGATATTGCATTGCTTAAAAAGTGAGGTCTTTCTTCAGACTAGCATTGCTGAGAACAACAAACAGGAATAATAGAATTAACAAGCTTACAATATAAAGGCACGCTGACACTGCTACCATAATTCCCAACATATTCCCATAATAACACCTCAACCTTATTAAGAAGCACTAATTTTTCTCACTTCATTCAGATTTCAACTTTTCTTCCCAAAAAAGGTTACTGTGAACAGGTCTACAATTCAGAAAAAGGATCAAGGCAGAAAATGGCTGCAAAAATTCTTACAGAGAAAGTTTCAAACATAATTTTTATTGTTACTAGACCATAAGATTTGTTTTGGTTATACCATTCAACTGCAGGCCTTCCCACAAAAGTAGCAATTTCACATCAAAGCTTTGCCATTGTAAAAATGTCCTCCATGTATCTGAATGGTTTTACAAAATGTACCGTGTAACCTTATATCTGATTTGAATAAGTGCCAGTAACAAGAAGGGATAGACAGTAAGTCAGCAAAAATATCCCGATCTGCAACAATACCCCTGTGTCAGCTAAAGACAAGCAGACATCAATAATTGAGCAAAGCTAAACATAGGTATAATAAGTTGCTCACGGAAGAAAAATGAGTTAGAAACGACATCAGGATTTAGGCAGAACATTCAGCAACTGAATTTTTTGAAACAAGGGATAAATTTCTAAATGCTTTTAAGAATACCATGGTTTTGGAGAAACTAAAAGAACTGACTTTGCCCATGACATCTGCAGCCTGCAGATTCTCGAAACAATCGTGAGGAAGCAAACAGCAACTCTATGTGGTAGATAGTCTCTGCTCATACTTTTGGAATTATTTCAGGATTTTAAGTGCAGGCTTATTCATAGGCCTAATGGCCTCAGACCCTGGCTCCCAACACTTGGAAAATCTATATTCAATTTCCTGCAAGCAATAGCATTTCAGCTTTCTGTATAAGGAAGGATCCTTTCATCCTTTTCCCCTTCATTTGCTCTTCGTCTATTAGATGGTCTATACCCTCTGGCCAGAGACCATATTATGGCAGGTAAAGATTCCAGACTTGCACTGGGTCATGGAACCTTCATAAAGATTTTTAAAAGTGTCAAGACTTTACCTACATTTTGTCATGCAGGAAGATACACAGAGGAAGATTCCATGTTGACAATTCCTGTCCTGGAAAGCTGATCCCATGCAGGTCACTAGTATAAATTCTTTACCAAATGAATAAATATCTGAAATAAAAACATAGCCTCTTTGTTTGCACAGCATGACGAAAACACTGATAAACAATGGTAGAAGCAACTTGGCAAGATGCAACACTGCATCACCCATAAAGAAAAGTATACTCAGAAAACAAAAAGATAAAGGTGCAATAGCAGTGATGGAGCTTCCCTCAGAAAGGTTATTTTGCTTAAGTACTCAATCCCCCAGAATCACAATACTGCTGACAAGGTGTGTCAACATTAATATTGATTTGTGCTGAAAAGTGAATGTTACTGTTTTGAATATTCAAGCTAAATTTATTCTCCTTATCAGAGTCTATTTTTGTTCTCAATGAAATGGCTTTAATGGAAAGGCAACTAAGAAAAAAACAAAATATCCAAGTCAGCTAAATTCTGCTACCACTGCTTACAGCTCAGTAAGTCATCCTGAAGATGCCAGGGTTCCTTAAAGAGACTGACAAAAGTCTGTCTGTACAAAGTATGAGGAGCAGTGGAGCACTAATTAAAAAAAAAAAAAAAAAAGGCAAATCTGACTCAAACAACATATGAAATGCGCAACCACCCTGGGAGGATTCAACTTGCACGATCTGTAGTTAGTGTCAACACAGGAAATAAGAAACAAAACAAGAAAAAACAACTGATTCTTTCCTGAAAGACTAAGAGACCAGTTTGCAACCAGGAAACAGACAGGTGTCAGAAATAGAGACTACAGATAGCCAATGCTCTGTAATAAAGCTGAATTTCTGAAAATTACTTTCCTAGATAATTACCTCTGCAGAAAGAAGTGGAAACACAGGAAATCACTTATGTAAGGCCTAGTATTTTGCAATAACACTACTATATTTAAAAGCATTTTTATTTGTAAATAGATATAAAACATTTGAATTACTGTGGAACTTTTTTTTTTTTTTTTCTTTTTTCCAAAAGGGCCAACTGCATCCTCATGGCGGCCTGCAGCTCCCTCACGAGGGGAGCAGAGGGGCAGGCACTGAGCTCTGCTCTCTGGGGACAGCGACAGGACCCGACGGAACGGCATGGAGTTGGGACAGGGGAGGGTCAGGCTGGCGGTTAGGAACACGTTCTGCACTCAGAGGATGGTCGGGCACTGGAATAGGCTCCCCAGAGAAGAAGCATTTGGAGAACGCTCTTAGGCACATGGTCTGATTTTTGGGTGGTCCTGTGAGGAGCCAGGAGTTGGACTCGATGATGCTTGTGGGTTCCTTCCAACTCGGGATATTCTGTGATTCTGTGAGTTGAAAGTGGAGTCAGACAGGACTAATTCCTGGGTAAGACCTGGAAGGCTAGCAACAAAGCACTGGACTAAAGCTTTAAAGATATTTAAGGGTAGATCTTACAGGGTATAAATATCTCTGGCAACAAACAGATAGGAAGATGTCAACTCAATAAAATCTACATATAAAAAGCACACTGCAAAGTCAATAGAATAAACCAGGTTCCACAGCAAGCCTTAGGACCAGAGACATAGCAAGTGAGCTCCAGTGCAGAGAGGGAGATAAAGTGATTAAAATATTCCATGGATTGTAACTGTACATGTTCCTAAATTTAGGCATCTGCTTATGTGCTTACTAAAAAAGGAATCTCATCTGCAGTTAATGAATAGCAGAACACATTTTTCTTTGGGATTAGCGGAGTTTACATCTGTGCAGCTGAGATGTTTTAAAAGCTCGGTATGCTTATGTCATAAACCCAAATCTATGTCACCTGAAGTAAACACCAAAGCACTTAAGTATTTTGAAAACTATTTTGCCAAAGGCTGTTAGGTTGTGATGCTAGTTAGTCATATATGCAGTTTTTGATTTCATACAAAATTGAGTAGCCACGCCAAAAGTAAAGTCCACGTGGAAAGAGAAACCAGCTCCCTTCTACACTCACCTAACTCAAGGCACCACAAATAGTTTTTTTTTGCTTTGTTTTGTTTTGTTTTTTTTTTCTTTTTTCTTTCAGTAAGCACATAAAATGAGATTTTCTCTGCTTCCTGGGCTGTACTGGGCTTCCTTAGATTAATTCTCCTTCACCAATTTCCATCCAGTCCTCTGAGGAATTTTAGCTTGGCCCCTTCTTTGCAAACACAAACATTTTCAAGAAAGCAGCAGCTCACCCACTCAAGACAGCCTTTTCACTTTTCATGTAAGCTTTCTATATTATGATAAACATTGTAAACTCTTTCATCACTTCCATCAAAGTATACCACTGGCATTTCAGGAAACAACCATGTTGATAAATGGGTCTGTGTTTGACAGGGCTACTATTTCAGAAGTACTGTGCAAACATGTGCAGGTATAGTTGAACTCACTCGTGGCTAGTTAACGCTTTCAAGATTTTTTCTAAGATATAAGAGACACAGATAAGCTTCAGTTTTAAAAGGAACCTGAGGAATTCTGAACAATGGGGCAGTTTTGAAGAAGTATCAGTGCGCACATCTGGAAAAGCATCTCCCATCTCCATTTGTTATTGCTTATTTCACACTTAAAACACTTTATATACACAAATGCAATAGCACAGAGTAAGTACATTTTAGAGATTTGCAAACTACACTGCGGTAGAAAAAGAAAATCCAGCACAATGTAGCTTCTCTTCTTTGAGAAAAACAAACAAACAAACAAAAACAAAAATACATGAATAATAAATTAAAAGCTTTCTCCCAGCTTTGGTACCAAGTGAAAGATGGGTGCTCGTGTTAATATCAATAAACCGAGATTGTCAAGATGACATGGATTCTCCATAAAATAATAACCTGAAGAAAATGCAGTGACGTGAAGTCTTCAGCATTAATAGACATTTGGTAACTGCTGCAAGACTGCTTTCCTGTAACTTAATCTGAGCAAAAGGACAGCAAACATGCTATGACAGTGAGTCATGCAGACAACCAACAGTTTGCATAAACAGAAGGCAAGGAAGATTTTCTAGATTATACCTAGCAAATATTAGCATACTGTTCACAGCTGTACACACAGTTTATCCTACAACTAGTCATTGTGAGAAACAGCTAATAGTTTTTTCCTCTTATGCATTATTTTAAGAACTGCAGGTAAAATGGCTTTAAAACTTACAACGTTCTGCATTTCCTCTACAACTTCAAAAACAGAATAACTTAAAATTATTTTTGATTTCAAGCTGCATTAACTCTACTCTTCCTCTGCTTCAATTGTGTGACAAAAGGAAGTTGCCAACCAATGTCAGCTCCACATGGCTAAGCTCCATTAGTAAGATGACAGTTTTTGCTGAGTTCACACCAAGTATTTCCAGAATTTGATAAATGTATTTAAAAAACTATGGAAGGGGGACACTTCCCAAGTGCTCTCCACTATCAAGGTTTGTACATCCTTTAAAGACCGGATTGTAATGAAGAAAGAACAATACTGAACAAGTCCATAAGCACTTCTGTTCTGCAGAAGAGGAATGTGACACGCTCAGTTCTCACCAGAGCATAAACTGCCTGCGGGCTTTGACATCTGTTACACGAAGCAAGAACTGGACCCTATATGTCATTCCACATTAAAGAGTATGATCTTCATACATGCCATCTTTACAGTATTGATAAGCTTTATCTTTTTATACACAGTCAGGTCTAACCTTGGAAAATAGGGCAATAAAATTAATTAAGTAGAACAGCAAGGATCAATTATTTATTTTTTCTTATGGAATTTGAAGAGCTAAAATTGTGTTTCATACTATCAGGCCTTGCTCTTTATAACATCCCATGTTTATTCCTCAGAAGAGACATTGGGCAGTTTTATGGATAGGGGAGTTATGAAGCCATGAATTATCATATCAGGGGAAAAAGGAACAGTGACATGATCATTTTTGTTAAAAAAGACATAAAAACTTAGAACATACAAGGAATTTGTTAAACATGTGCTGATTGCTACAAAATGACAGCTGGATTCCACTATCATTTACACTAAAAGTTAGAGCCATACAAAGGAAGGTTTTTTGTTTTGTTTTTTTAAAGCCATCATTTTAAACATAAAATACAGCTAGATCAGGGAATGAATTAAATTTATAACTAGAAATTCAATTTTAAACTGAAATAAAATGCAGGAGAAAAAGATGAGGAAGCTTAAAAAAAATAAAAATCACTGTAGATCGACTAGCACTTCAACATGAGAAGCAGTATTGAAAAGGGCAGAAATTCACAAATGAACCTCTTGCAAATGTGCTAAATCCATACAGACAAACAAAAGTGGAACAATCTTCCTGAATTTTTAATTTGTTACCTTTCTTGCAATATAAAACTCAAAGCTACAATAAGCTATAATTTGCTACAATTCGGCTATATTGTGTCTTCTTCCTGTCCTCTTCCCACATCTGGGGATCACCTTACAGTAATCCCACAAAAAGCACAAACAAAACAAAACAAAACAAAAAAACTTAGTGGAGGATCAATTCCAAAATGATCCAAGAGTACAAGAATTTTCTACTTCTGTTTCCTTCTAACAACAGGATGTGCCATACATCCTGAAGGGATCCTTATTGTATAAAGATTTAACAGCTCATTTTGTCCAAGATGAAAATCAAGCCTCTCTGAAGAGTTCCAGTCCTTTTAATGATGCTCAACAGTACTATACTACAACTTAAGCCAAGGCAAAGGAGTACTGAATCCACTGCACAGCCTCTCCAAATACATCAAATTCTTCCTGATTTACCAAGAAATAACATCAACCACTGAGTTAACCACAGTGCTTCTGCAGAAAGCCTGGTCTTCAAGTTATGCCTATCACCAATATGGTCAAATCTACTCAGTGGGGAAATGCTGACAAAATCACATCTTGACGTGTTACTGAAGAAGTGCACCTCTTTTATGCTTATTGTAACTTAACCACATTTGCAGTAATCTTTACAAAGAAGACTGTACCCAGCAGTAAAAGGATTTTTTGCTCTCACATTTTTGCTTCACTGGAAAGATTCTTACCCAATGTGTATAACTCACACAGGACACTAGTGACACACACACATCAGCTGCCTGTTATGACGCCATTCAGGCAGGCATCAGAAAGTGCTAAAGGCAGAGAGGTTTGTTTTGAATCCTATCCCACAGTGACTCACATGCTTCCTGCTGCAAGGAAGCACCTTCTTCACTTGCAAGTCACAGCTCTGACCACTCTCCTGGATTTATGTGACCAGGCATTCTCTTTAAAAAAGCCCCCTAGGCCTGACCTCCCTTTCTAAGCAATTTGGAAGAACGTCTTCCTCTTTATCCAGTATTATGCGCTAAGAGCATTTCTGCAGGATACAAACCATCCTGGTTTACTTCTCTCTCATGCATAAAGCGATCTGAATGCACATCAAAGCTGTACTGGGACTCATGACAAAGCTGCTTAAGTGAATGAGAGCACAAGTCCTGCTGCTGATTTGTACTGGATAAAGATCTAGAAGAATATTTTAAATAGTGTATTACAGGATAAATTTTCATCTCAGTTACATAAAAATGGATAGGAGTAGAATTTGGTTAAATTTTAAAAGCTGCCAAAAGATACCACAGTTATATTTCATGCAGTTTCACAAGAGACTTTTCTACTGATTCTTCTATTCCACTGTGAAAATGAGCAGATTCAAACCTGGATCCTACAGTCTTTGTATTAAACACAGGAGTGCATTTAATCCCAGACAGGTAGTTTCTAATCCTAGCTATCCTAAATAGAAACAGAATCATAAAGAAGTGTTTGCACACATCAGCAAAATGACCAAAAACTGGGGTTTGAAAGCAGATTTACACCAAATTTGTGGAATACCTTTAATAATGGAGAAACGGACACTTCATCATTATCTAGACTACTAGGATAGATAGCAGACAAATACACTCTGATAAAACACCAGAGAGCTGTAGGACATTTAATTTTGAATTTACATATTGCTTTTAGGAATTGCTATGCATGATAACAGATTTTGTTAATCTTGAAGTTATGTCCAAAATGAAACACAATGCTGTTTTCTTGTTCATTTGTTCCTCTTGCCCAGCAGGTGTTTGAAATCTACAGTGCTTGCAGGTTAATTACTGATTAATCTTGGATGGGCTAATTAAACTCTATTTGAAAAAGAGAGAATTGAACAAATCATTTCACCAAGAGCAGCATATTAGCTGCAGTGTAGTAGCATGGGAGAAGCAGCTAACTCTGAAGAGACGACTTTGAGAGCATCTGATGTTACTCTGGAATAACTATTCATCAACGAAACCAAAGATTTTCCACATCCACAGTGGACAAAATTTCCTTTAATAGTAAATGAAGAATCTTAACAGTTTGCTTTTAATTAATCTTCTCTTTTGGGAAAAAGTTGCCCTTTAATAAAGTGTCAAGGCTTAAACACAGTTTAGATTGACAAAAATCTGTAAAGGCTCCAGGATTTTTGGAAACAAATACTAGCTTGTGGCAATGTCAGAGAATTAATTTTTTACCTGGAAAACAGAATATTAGAAATTAGATATTTTAGCCCAGTGTTTTGTTTTACCAGAGTTGTTTTCTAAGTGCAATCTCTAAAAATTGGATAATTATGAGATAAATTGAAGCCAATTAGAAAGCAGAAGGTAATTTCCCTGGAAAGAGAGCTGTGTTAGTCCGAATCATCACCTCCAAATCTTAAATGGAAAAAGATTCCTAAGAAAGCCCAACACAGTGCTTTTCATTGTAGAAAATTCATTTTTCACTGGGGGAGAGTGATTCTGTAAGCCTGCTGAGGAGGCATGGCTTTCTCCTTGAGCCAAGCCCCAGTTCAGCTGGGAACATTGTTATCGATCTCTTTTTATTTCTATCTGACTTTAGAACGTGTACATGGGATTCGTGTCTTCATACTGTTGACTCAAACTTTCTCAGTGTGATCTTAATATCAGAAGTTATGTCAAAGCTGTTTCTCTGCCCCATGCTAATATTTAGCATTGTCTGAAAGAGGTTAGCAGGTATGAGGGAGCTGGAAATTTAACTCAGGGTCACTTCTGCATTGTAAGATAACTAAAAGAAAAAAACATCTCCCTTTTAGCAGCTTAGTGCTCCTAGACTGCAAGTTCTGTGCTATGTTATTCAGGGCCAGTCACCTGGCCAATGGTTACCCAAATACTACTGAAAAGAGATAGAAACTGATACCAAGAAAACTCCTTTACTGTCATCTACCTTAGTTTCATAACAGTGGCCTGCTAAAAGGTTCAGCAAAGGAGTGCTTCTGACTGGTATTAGCCCCTCTCTGCGGTGTCCCTCTGTCAGTGGAGGAGTTGAAAAACACAAGCAAGGAAATACTGACAGATCTCTTTCATAGAACTTGCATAAGAGTAGTTTAACCAGAATCAGAAAACAGAGCACAGTCTTGTTTGGTTTCTTCTCCACTGATTCTTGTTACAGAAGGCTCAATCCTTCCCTGATAGACTTGTGCTCTGATAAAACCTTCTTATCAACTTCTCAGCCAAAGACCGAGTAAGTTATGGAGCAACAGATGTCTGTTTTTCCCTTGCCACTTCTTTGACTTCATCTACCACCATGATCTCCAGTTCTCCCATGCTTTCAGAAATGAAGCTGTAGATACCAGATCTCCAATTTTTTAGCTCCCCAGCTCCATCTACAGTCAATGGAAGCTGTGCCGTTATTTTCCCACATACACTGTCTAATTTTAACTGTTTGTTGTTTTTTTTTTAGTAAGTAGAATTTTCCATTGTGTTCATGATGCATTTTCTGTGTTATTTTATTCTAACCTATAGGCACACAGAGAGTGCAAAGCTGCTTAGCTATCAAAAATCTCCAAAAGATTAAAGAAGTGCCTAGACCTCCATGTAACAAGCTATATCCAAGATAGCCTGTTTAAAAAATAAATAAATAAAAGGGGAGGGGGGGGGGGAGGAGAAAAAGGAGAAAAGGAGAGCCAAACTGACCAGAACAGCAAGCACATCCTCTTGTCTCCAGTATTGCATTGCACTGGAAACTAACATTTAGGGTAATTTTCTCCTGTTAAGGATTCTCCTCAAAGGATTTTCTCATTGAAAATCCTTTAAAAACACAAAAATCCTTTCTCCTCTCATTAGCAAAGGCATTAAGTGCAGTCATTTTTCACAAATTCTCCTACATCCGCAGACAGTTTGCATCACCAACATGTTCAATTACTTGTTCTCTCTGCCACAAGAAGTTAACACTGAAGATGTTCACTTCACTATTTCCAAGACACCTGTCTCTAACGCACTTTGTATTACATGGAGCAGATGTTTACTACAGTTCTATTTCCTTAACCAGTAGCAGTAGATTTGTGTGTAAGGAGAATAAACAGATTTTCAAGCCTCTATAGAGCATGGAACAAAATGAATATTTAGTATTTCAGTAGCACTATTTACCCTGCAAGGAGACATGTAGACTCAGATATTCATTGTCTTATAGCTTGATAAAAATTTGGTTCTACAAACAGAAAATGTTCAAGTGTCACCAGGAGGATACCCATTCCCAATTGACCCAATCATACAGCATGTTAAGAAGCAAAAAGGCTAATTTTCCATTTAGAATATGTTGCACTCAAATCATTTTGGTCAGGCAAAATTCTTGCTTTAACTCATACATTTTAGCAGTAACAAAATGTTGTCTTTGCTTAATTACACAGCCTGCTTTACCCCTCTCATTTTCCATTCCCCGTTTTTGTTGCTTCCTTGCTCAGAGGTATGCAAACCATCTGTGCATCTAATATGGTCTTACAACTATCTGCAAATCTGTTCCCCTGAAAATGACATTACCAAAGCTGGAAGGCCAAATATTACCCACTGCTTGCTGGAGTACAGGCTTGCACACGAGAGGGCCTCTGTGATTTGCTTGCTTCCTGGCCTGATAAGCAGACAATATATGAAAATATCTTAAGACTCCACAAGTCCCCTACTTCTGCTCAGGTCAAACATACCCGTTTGTTTATTTTAAAATACCATAGGATAGCATTTGAATTTAAATGCCAATATTTGAAATAGTTAACTGAGTTTCACATCTCTCATTTCTTTGAAAGACTGACCAGTAGACATCAGACTCATATGGAGAGAACTTCTTAAGATTTTCTTTCCACTGTCTTTAATAAAGCTTAGTTTAAATACAAACACTGGCATTTACTCTCAACATACGGTCCCATACATTTATTTTCTATACATGCTGCACTTTGCTCATATCTGACTTTTTAATTATTTTCCTTTAGGTACAAAATGAAAAAGCATCATCTCAAAAAGACTAATAAAAGTGTTATCATGTGTTCTTATGATGCTAGGTCAATAAAGCTTTCCTGAACATTTACTGACAAGATGCTTATATTTTATTTTCATGACACTTGCATAATATAGAAACATATGCTTATTCTCATTGCTTCTTTCATAAGATGAACTGTTCAGGATAATGAAAGAAATTCCAGGGGATTTCTGCTCTCCACCTCAAAGCGGGAAATTCCATAATCAAACAAATAAAACCTTGGCCCACAAACAAACAAAAAATTAAAAACACATTTATACAACCTCTGAAAATATCTGTCCTGATTTAACTTTCTACACTGTTTTCTCTTAGATTATATGTTGAGAATCTGGTTTTAAAAATTATGTTTTTAAATATAAAAAGGAAGGGAAGGAGTGAAGGGAAAAGTCACCTAATTTAAACGTACTCAAAAGATTCAGAGGAGCCTAATTTCATCTGTTAGCACTCACATTAATATTCACAGCTTCCTACCCTTAAGAAAAGCCATGTTGAATAAATTGTGATGATAACTTCTATTGAACTTGCATTTCCTATTAATAACATTAATCCCAGTTTAACCTTAAGTACCTGGATATCGGTTAGTATATCTCTTATAACATATTGTTGCCAGCATAGGGAACCTAAGAAACAGAGGACAGGTAAGAACAACAGGAAAAAGAGCCTTCATTACATTCCCTGGCATACACTAGCTGTATAAATCTCTTCTCTTGGAGTAAAAGTACACTACCTAACAGTGTAATTTCTTCTTGGGTTTTCAGAAATGACTACTCAGAGACACTTACTGCAGATCAATAAGTGCCCTTGGTTCTTTCAGCCCTTGCTAATTTTTAAATAAGTACTAATTTATTAACCACACCTTTGAAGAAAACAGCCCTTAATAAAGAAGATAAAATGTAAAAGGATGTTGGAACAGTAATTCCTACATTCTTTTTATACTTAAGAAAAAGGACTGGTTATTTCAAGAATACAAGTTAAATGAACAGCTTTACATAAAGTATTTTCAGAGTACAATGCTGACAATGAGATAAAATATACCTTCCTCAATGGTAATAAGACATACTGACAGAAGAAAATATGACTCAAAACTACAGTGAAACAACTATTTCGAAATAAAGTTTACCAAAACTTTGGTTCACTTCCTACTATGATCCCATCTTCCTGATGCTCAACTAGATTTCCAAACATGAAAAACTAACATGATCAGCTGTTTGTCTTCTAGTCTTGACAAATAAAATTAAGTAGCTTGGATTTATGCTAGCTTCTTCACAGAATTTCCATTTATAAACAGAGAATTCAAATTTCTTATTTAATATTTGCCACTAGAAACAAGCAAGAGAATGAGGAAATTAGATTTTATCTTGTTTGTCATATAATTATATTCAACATCACTCCTTTTGCAGGGATTTCAATCTGCAAAATTTAATAGTTCATTATTATATTACAGCCACTACATCTCAAATAGCTGGTAATGACCATATTTCAAAACCTGTAAGCACCCATTTTTTACAGTTCTCTTCCCACCTTCGACCTGAGGTACTAGCAACGAGGTACTCATTGCCAGTCAATCAAGGCAAGTGATTGTCCCGCTCTACTCTGCGCTGGTGCGGCCTCACCTCGAGTACTGTGTGCAGTTCTGGGCACCACGGTACAAAAAGGACATTCAACTGTTGGAGAGTGTCCAGAGGAGGGTGACAAAGATGGTGAAGGGCCTAGAGGGGAAGACATATGAGGAGCGGCTGAGGTCACTGGGCCTGTTCAGCCTGGAGAAGAGGAGGCTGAGGGGAGACCTCATTGTAGCCTACAACTTCCTCGCGAGGGGGAGCGGAGAGGCAGGTGACCTATTCTCCATATACACCAGTGATAGGACCCGCGGGAACGGTGTTAAGCTGAGGCAGGGGAAGTTTAGGCTGGACATCAGGAAAGTTCTTCACCGAGAGAGTCGCTGCACACTGGAAAAGGCTCCCCCGTGAAGCAGTCACTGCACCGAGTCTGTCTGAATTTAAGAAGCGATTGGACTGTGCACTTAGTCACATGGTCTAAACTTTTGGGTAGACCTGTGTGGTGCGAGGAGTTGGACTTGATGATCCCTATGGGTCCCTTCCAACTCAGAATATTCTATGATTCTATGATTCTACTTCCAGCTAGTCCATGGAGGGGGGAAAGTATCAATAGTACTACAACTGCAGAGCAGAGAACCAGCATATCATCCAATATCCCAAACATTTAGGTGGATGTTTCCAACCATACCAAATAGATGGCTGTGTAGCTTTTGGTAATAATTTATCTTAAACTCCACGTGTATTGTTTAAAAATAATCATACAGGTTAGGTCCTCCCCCCCACCCCTTTCATCTTTCCAATTATTTAAAAGAATGCCTTTCCCTGAAGGGAATTAGCTCTAGATCTAAAATATTAGTATTTCTTTGATATCAGATAGTAACTAATCCGTACACTACATATTAAATCAAAACAGTCTCTATATAAATCAAGCACATAAACATAACTAGTTGAGTTTGAAAAAACACCTGGATTCCTCTGCTCTGCCCCCATCTCATTTTTCACCAGTTCCTCCTCAGAGTAGCTTCCATAATGGTTGCTACAATACACAGAAATATTTCTCCCATGCTACTTCCTGGAAAACTAGCTCCAGAGGTGTGATGACAGCTGCTATTTCATCACAACTGCTCTTAATTTTCCATGATATATTCAAGCAAAATCAGAATTGCTTCCAAGGTCAGGGGGCCAGTCTGTATTCCTATTAAAAATCAATACATAATTACGCAAAGTCATATATGTGGATTAATTTCCACAGATCAAGAAAACTAATGACTCTGCAGCAGATTACAAAACAAAACAAAACAAAAGGGAAAAAAAAAAAAAAACTGTCTGTAATTTGTTTGTAACCACATATGCCAACCTGATCCCCAATCTTTATTTTAACAGCAAAAATGAATTTTTTTTGTCAGGGCTCGGTGGGTCACAGAATCATAGAACCTCTGAATCATGGACTCAAATAAAGGTTTGGGTTGGAAGGGACCTTAAAACCTATCCAGTTCTAACCCCCTGCTGTAGGCAGGGACACCTTCCATTAGACCAGGTTGCCCAGGGCCCCATCCAGACTGGTCCCCAGTTTCCATTCAGACAAATATTCTTTGAAACCTGAACTTTCCCTTTTTGCAGCTTATTGTGCACTCAGTATTTAATGCTAATGATTTGTATTGACTTATGTTTTCCTATTGCAGCCCTAGAATAATTTTTTTTGAAGACTACTTATTTTACAGAAAGTGATTTTGCAAAAATGCAACTTGTAATTCTACATGTGTCTGAATCTGTAATATGTAGAAAAAGTGACTATCAAGTTGCTGTTACTACTTCCTACGCACTGTCATGACCAACAGCCCTGCTGAATGTTAGTTTCTTGGTGATGTGCATTTCCATCAACACTGAAACGCAGCTACTTCTCAATGTGGGAAATAGGGCACATCAGGTAGAAGGGTATCAGAGACCTTATTCTGATCAAATGAGAGACACAAGAAAATAATGGGTTTTATTATTTGAAACAAAACCAAAACCACTCATTTTTTAAAGCTACATATATTGGTGGCCTATTATATGCCAATTTAACTGCACATTAATTTATGCTTGACTGATTAGGTGTATCATAACCTATTACAACAGTCTATGTTTAAGAAAGTTGCTCCTTTCTAAATTTAAAAAAATGTAATTTGGAGCAGATAAAGTAAGGTAGAACTGGAGCATTCCTAAAATTTCTACAAATAAAACATTTTTCTAATCAGTCAAAATTCACTGAAGCAAAAGCATTAAGCAAGCATTTAGCTGACACACGGATAGGATTGATTATTTGGATGAAAATTCAAAAGCTTCTAGAAAAATCATTACTCCTTCTGTGAAATTAAATATCAAATTGTTCTCTTAATAAATGGAAAACTTCAAGAAAAACCAGTGAGAAATTACTGAGGATTTAGATTAGGTTTTATAATTCTGCCTCCAAATTTGGAAAGCAGTTTGCATTCGTAACAGCCAGCAGAACTATGAAACTCATGACTTAATAAGGGCAGTCTAGGCAGTAAAACTGACTGGTAACTCAGAAGAAATAACTTTTACGTCAAGAATGCTCTCTGGTGACACACCACTAATGATGGTTTTTATGTCAGTGGCTACAGAGATGAAAAACACGCACAAGCCAGAGATCTATCTGCAAGGTCACAATATCAGATGTATACAGTACTCCCCAGAATCCAAAGGAAAAGATTACTTGATTTTAGTAGTTATTGAGTGCAATTATCTATTCTGTACCTTGCAAAAATTAGTGATCTATAATAAAAATAATATGAAAAGCATTTTCCATGAATTCGATTATGCTATTTATGCCCCTTTTTAAGAGTTGCACATACTCTGCAAATGCAGTTATGTTTTGTTTCTTTTTAAATGTCTTTGTGCAATGGAAATACCTCGGATAGCCCTATGCTGTTCTCCACATGCAGTTAAAACATTAACAGGCTTCCTAGAGAAGCAGTTGATGCCCCAGGCCTGCCAGTGTTCAGGAAGCACTTGGATGATGCCCTCATTAATGGGCTTGAACTTTTAGTTAGCCCTGAGGTGGTCAGGCAGTTGGACTTGGTCATCTTTGAAGGGCTCTATCCAACTGAACTCTTTTACTGCATTCCAGTCCAGTCCAGTCCATTGTCTTCCCTTCCCTTCCACTCCATTCCATTCTATGTTCATTAGCTCTCTAAAAGACAGTTTATGACTAGTTTTCCCAAACAGTATTATTGTTAATTTACATTACTCATTACATTGACACCTACTGTGGAAAAGTTTCACAGTTTTAAAGATATGATAATTAAGAAAGCAAAGCTCCATTAAACACGTGAGGTATTTTGGTAATTTCCTATAGAAGTTGAAACAATTACGTTTTCCTCCAAAGAGAAGGAAAGCTGCTTTTATTGTCCTTCAGGCATTTCAGTGAGAAGTTTTGCCTGTTCTATTTTTAATTTCCACCTCTGAATATGTTACAACAATGCCCACAGCAACTACAGATCCATCATCCCATCATTATTCCACCTACTCTGCAGTTTCCAGTTCTACTTCACAGATGCAATATTTGTTTACAAATTTCCTTGTTCACTAACCTGAACTTCAGTCCTCCACCTAAAGCTTACCTCTTTACAGTTACTGGTCTCTGCTGCACATACCTCTGTTATGTGGCCCTTCTCATGGTTCTTTCCTTTGATTCTCTTGCCAGGTGCCCCATCTCCTTTGGAATACTGCCTGTTCCTCCTCTAAGGGATCAGGATCTTATTTTGATACCTGCACTTGCTTTGTACACCACTCAAGAACATAGTCCCTATACCAGATTTGGAATGGGTCAGATATTTCCAGTGGCACAAAAACAACACAGGAAGATGATAAATCCTCTCTACCCAGTACAAAGGGACTCTCACACTACTCCCTCCAGCTTAAAGAAATCACTTTAGAAAAGACCAGGATCAGTGTGTAAATCACACAAAGGAAACACGGTGACTTCTGCTTTCCCTTCAGGCTCTCTGTGACTGCTCTATCCCCTAAAGGAACCACCAGAAAAAACAGCCATTTTCTTCAAGCTCTTGTGCTGAGTCCTGCCATCTGCAGTCCCTCCTTACATACACAACAGCGCCTTTATTTCCACTGTACCACAGGAACAAGGTGAAGTGTAAGGTGATTAGGATACCAGTTCTGTCCAACTTGCCAGAAAACCTTGCTTTCACACAAAAACAGAACTTTTGGGGCACCAATATGAAAATCCCATGCAGCTTGCTAAAACAGCTTATTAAATCCCACAAGACATGCTGGACCAGATACAGTAGCAAATAAGAAGCTCCATTAAGAGCACTGGGATGCTTGTTAGAGGACCAATTATCGACTATTCTTAGGTGCCATACTTTTTAAAAAATGTATGACCTTTACTGATTAGGAACATGGGAAATGATTCATGCTTTATTATCTGCTTACCTACTTGCATAGCCAACACTCTTGCTAGCAAACAAATAGCTTCCAAGAAGCTACAGGTCAACCAGAAGACTGACAAACAGAAAAAATGACAGCAGAATGAATTTACTCACCTTCCACAATACATTCCTGCTTGTGAAGCTGTGCCACAAATAAACATCAATTTGCTAGAGAGGTAGAAAAAGAAACTGATGCAGATCAGAAACTATTAACTCTTCCGAAGCATCTTGGAGGTCAACCAAGAACCCAGAGTGATTTTGAGATGGTTTCAATAGCTAGGTAACCCTTCTGCAGGGAGCTGGTATAACAGCAACAGCAGCGATCACAGCTATATGAGGTCAAGACACAAGTATTTAACAAGCAATTCTGTTTTCAGAGGAGAACACTAATTGACATTTGTGCATCTTTGTGTATGTCAAACTTGCTGGACTGGATTCAGTTTTGATCATTTGAACCCAGAATCTATCCATAACAACAAAAACAAATGCAGTGCTGTGCTAGAACATTTGCACTTCAACACACTAGGCTGAATTCACTTATTTACTGCAGCATTATTAAATCCTCACTGTTCAGTGACTTGTTTAGGAAATGCATTTTGGCAACAAGTGCTCAGAGGAGCTCAGAGATTCCAAAACCCTCTTTACAGTCACAAGTATCAGGACAGGCGTTCTTAGTTTTCCTTCATCAAACATACATACTCGCTCTCTCTATTATACAGCTCAGCTGTACTTATGCTCCTAATGACATCCACTGGGAGCAAGAAATGCACAATCTCATCCAGTATTCCCTCCAGCAAAAAAAAACTAAGACATTGATTTCCCAGTTCAGGCTATAACAGAAGGTTGCCTCAGTTTCCTGTCCAACTTCATTTTTAGCAAAACATGAGTGCTTGCATCTTTACAGCTACTAACCTCATCACTCCATGACATTAAATATTACAGAACTTCTTATTAAAAATGAAAAATAAACTATTTCTCTAATTCTTAGCTTGCCCTTCAGTGGTAAAATATCATCCATCATGTGTTCAGGTAAAGAAAAGAATTGTTCTATTCAGGATCTATTTTCATAGAATCATAGAATATCCTGAGTTGGAAGGGACCCATAAGGATCATCAAGTCCAACTCCTCGCACCACACAGGTCTACCCAAAAGTTTAGACCATGTGACTAAGTGCACAGTCCAATCGCTTCTTAAATTCAGACAGACTCGGTGCAGTGACTACTTCACGGGGGAGCCTTTTCCAGTGTGCAACGACTCTCTCGGTGAAGAACCTCTTCCTGATGTCCAGCCTAAACTTCCCCTGCCTCAGCTTAACACCGTTCCCACGGGTCCTATCACTGGTGTTTACGGAGAACAGGTCACCTGCCTCTCCGCTCCCCCTCGCGAGGAAGTTGTAGGCTACAATGAGGTCTCCCCTCAGCCTCCTCTTCTCCAGGCTGAACAGGCCCAGTGACCTCAGCCGCTCCTCATATGTCTTCCCCTCTAGGCCCTTCACCATCTTTGTCACCCTCCTCTGGACACTCTCCAACAGTTGAATGTCCTTTTTGTACCGTGGTGCCCAGAACTGCACACAGTACTCGAGGTGAGGCCGCACCAGTGCAGAGTAGAGCGGGACAATCACTTCCCTCAACTGACTAGTGATACCGTGCTTGAGGCATCCCAGGATGCGGTTGGCCCTCCTGGCTGCCAGGGCACACTGCTGGCTCATATTCAACTTGCTGTCAACCACAACCCCCAGATCACTCTCTGCAGGGCTTTGCTCCAACATCTCGTCACCCAGTCTGAACGTAAAGCCAGGGTTGCCCCGTCCCAGGTGCAGGATCCGCCACTTGCTTTTATTAAGCTTCATGGGGTTTGTAATCGCCCAGCTCTACAACCTGTCCAGATCTCTCTGCAAGGCCTTTCCACCCTCATCCGAGTCCACAACTACTCCAAGCTTGGTGTCGTCAGCAAATTTGCTCAAAACACCTTCTAGTCCTACATCCAAATCATTTATAAAAACACTGAAGAGGACTGGCCCCAAAATGGAGCCTGAGGGAACCCCCTCCCCCCACAGCTAGTGACCATCCGCCAGCCAGATGTGGCCCCATTTACCACAACCCTTTGAGCCCTGCCTCTCACCCACTGAATGACATTTTTGTTGAGTTGTAGGCTGGACATTTTGTTCAGGAGGATCCTATGGGAAACCGTGTCAAAAGCTTTGCTGAAATCCAAAAAGCTCACATCAGCTGTTTTCCCTTGGTCGACTAGATGGGTGATCTTATCATAAAAGGAAATCAGATTTGTTAGGCAGGACCTCACGAACCCATGTTGGCTGGGACCAATGAGTGCATTGTCCCCCAGGTGTGCTTCAATAACTTGAAGGATCATCTTCTCCATAATTCCTTCTCTAAAGGATCACCTTCTCCATAATTTTACCAGGCACTGACATGAGACTAACCGGCCTGTAATTGCTAGGGTCTTCTTTTTTACCCTTCTTGAAAATTGGCCCAACATTTGCCAGCTTCCAGTCTACCGGGACCTCTCTAGATTCCCAAGATCGTTGAAAAATAATTGAGAGAGGTCCCATGATGACGTCAGCCAGCTCTTTAAACACCCTGGGATGAATCCCATCCGGACCCATGGACTTGTATGGATCCAGGTGGAACAGCAAATCCTGCACACGTTCAGGGTCGGTTGGGAGTTTGTCATTCCCACCGTCATGGCCCTCCAGCTCAGGGCACCCAGGGTCCCGAAGCCCATCATCAGTGTTGAAGACGGGCGAAGAAAGCATTAAATGTCTCTGCTTTGCCTATGTCATCGTCTGTGAGGAGACCTTCCCCATCAAGTAGTGGACCTATGTTTTCTTTGGTACTCCTTTTTCTGTTCACATATATAAAAAAACCTTTTTTATTGTCTCCCACAGACATGGCCAGCTTCAACTCTAGTTGGGCTTTGGCCACACAAATTTAACTACAGGTAAATTTGGCATGTAATTCACATATTTTAAGTGATCAAAGCACATAAATGTCTTCAGCCTCAAATTGTAGACAAAACCTTCCAAAAATGAGGCCTGCAATGTCTGCTTAGCTGACTAATAATTAGCACTTGGTAATAATTAGCATTGATAAAGCAGTATATTTAAAAAGAGCTGAAACCCTTTAAATAAGTAATGTTTTTAATATGGTCTGGAAGAAGGATTTTTCTCATTTAGCTTTTCTTTCTCCTGGTATTTACGCTGAAAAACTAGCCTTCACCAGAAACAGAGAAGAAATGCTGAAATAGTAAATGCAATGCAGCAACTGGAATGAAAGAGCCTGAAGCACAATGCAGCTGCACCTACCTAGCAGCTCTTTCCAAAATCTGTTGGACCCTGCAAGGCTGTCAAATCAAAACTGAACATCTAAGAAAACTTCAACAGTTCCCTCCATACTTGAAAATCAAACTGCTAGCTGGGCCGACATGTATTCATACAGTTTTGTAGGTGCTGCACTTGTTTAAAGCATTGTAATCTGCAGTTGTAAGAAGATCAAATGGAATAACAAACAATTCAAAATATTATCATCAGCTCAGAGTGTTTACAAAATGGAAAACTATTTGTGAGTAGAGGAGGTTATGAATTATACAGTGTTTCTTGATTTCACATGCTGAAGAATAACCTCAGTCAGGCTTCTTGCCAGTAACAGAAACTCTGGCTCTGCTTCTTGACAGCCACAGACAGTAACGGACAGCGCCACTGCAGCACGCTTTTCCAGGAATCCAAAGGCATGTGCCAGCTCCATCCTGTCCCACATTCCCCTGCCTCAACCAGCAAACACTCAGCTAGGTCCTAGACCCCTGAAAATCTACGCTAGGTCAGCCTCATGAGACATCACACAGTGGAGTTTATTAGCAGATTCGAGTCAGCACAACTGTGCAACCCCTATTCTCAAAACACCTTCTTATTTATTATATATAGGTGTAGATACTTTTTTCTTGTTGTTTGGTTAAAAAACAAGACAACAACAACAAAAATTCACTTCCCCATCCCCAGGAGTACACAGAGGAGCACACTGATACAAGGTAGTTTTGCTGTACGTAGACCACATGATACGTACAGCTTGTTCTACTCCAGCCGTGCTTTATCCATGCCTCTCTCATCAAGAAAACAAACACTTGTGAAACATGACAAATTTGTGATATATCCCTTCCCAACCCAGTAGATCATCAAAACAGATCAACACTCCATAGTTATGGACATAGGAATAAACTTGCAGAAACACCTGTGAAAGCTGAGCAGCTCAGAGGCTCAGAGTATGTTTTCATTCTCCTCCCAAAGTTCTTTTTTTTTTTTTTTTTTTTAATAATAATTCATGACTCCAGACAGGTTGACAACTTATTGAAAATGGTTCTTCTTCAGCAAAGTGCTTATTACTTACTGTGTACCGTCTTTATTACATTGATACTGACATTTAACACTCAATAAATCTGCAGCCATTCCATGAAGCTCTGCTTTACAGATAAACCCCAGACCCTTCCTTTTCTTTTAATATTTGCTGAGATTTTCCAGGGAGCAGGAGTTCCATATCTGGCACTTCATTAACATGCAAGCCACTTTCAAGATGAATAAAGAAGAAAGGGAAAAGTACCTTTCACAAAATTTTGCAGCTCTTAACACACAAAATCCCCCCAAAAATGGGAGGTTCAGGCTGGATAGCAGGAAAAAGTTTTGGACCAAGAGGGTGGTTGAGCACTGGAATAGGCTCCCCAGGGCAGTGGACACAGCACCGAGCCAGCCAGAGTTCAAGAAGCATTTGGACAACACTCTCAGACACATGATCTGATTTTATTGTGTTTTTGGGTGTTCCTTTGGGGACCGGGAGTTGGGCTCGATGATCCTTGTTGGTCCCTTCCAACTCAACTATTCTATGATTCTATGTAATTAAATTGCATGCCATTCCACTTAGCTGTAGTTTGTAACTTCACTATTAACAGTCATTGTGAACTGAAGGGAGACTGACAGCTGTCCCAGCCAGATTTTCTGGTGTAAATTCACCATGAGCGCCGACAGGGAAGGGTCAGGGGATGCTGCTGATTGACAGCTGTCTCTCTCCCAAATGATGTGACGTAATAACTTCTGAGGTAAGGATTTCTGCACAAAAGCAATACCGTAGTGCCCAGAAGGCAGAGCATCAGTGCATAGTGGTTAGAAGGGTTCTGAGAGAGATGACTTTTACACTCAGACTCAGAATCCTTTTACCCCAAGGGAAATGCTCAAATGACTTTCAACTGGCAACAAAGCTTGCCCAAGCAGAGCACTACAAAGGAGCTAAGTACTTTGAATTCACTCAGATAAAAGAGGAGAACTTGGCTCACTTAGGTGGGAGCACACAAATGATTCCAGCATGCTTTTTATTCAACACCTACTTAAGTTACTGACAACCGTTAACATAATTAAGCCACAGAGGCTATTTCCTCCCATGTTTTTTTAATTTTCTTCTAGATGCAAAAAATAAGCTAGGTACAGTTAATTTGAGCTACACTAGATTTTTAGAGAAGCCAAAGAGCATTGGCATGAAACAGAGGGTCTGTCCCTTTCAGAAGGTAGTCAAACCATCCCTTCTCAACAGCTATCCTTTCTTAGGACAGGTATACAAAAGGTCAAGAGACACAATGGTGGTGGAAGCTGTCTGCTGCCCCTCACAGAGCACAAAGCAGTAGGATTTTCATTAATTTAAAAAGGAATGCACTGGAAGAGAAATGAGACCACTGAGGGATGAGCAATGGAAGCTGCTAAAGGATTACTTCCCCCAGATGGTTAGGATTTGGAACAGGGAAGGCAAACCACACAGAGCAGAGATTAACAATGTCAAAGCTGGGATCTCCAGGTCTAGCTAGAACAATGATCCCCTCCCGCACCCCCGACTCCCCCCACCCCCCCCCACCCCCCCGCCCAAAAAAAAAAGAGCCCCAAGAAGAAAGAGAATTGTATTGAAATTAAGAAAAAGTCCAAGTATGTAATCAGAGGAGGATAGGGTAGGGAACCTGCTTCCTCAAAGAGGTGTGAGTTATTAGAGTAACAGAACTGTACTGCTAGCCTGCAGAGTCAAACAGGGCTGAATGACACCATACCTAAACTCAGTCATTATTCCATGATACAGGAGAAGGGATTTAAATCTTCATTTCCCTTGATTACATGATACAGAGACTTTTTTTTTTTTTTTTAAATAGACTGTAGTAAATGTTCTATTGCTGTCTCTGAACCAATAGCCTATTTGAAAGAAGCTTCAGCCTTTCATCTTTTCTGTCAGTTGGAAATCTGAAAACCACACTTCTGGATTCTCAGCTGTTGGAAACTGGCATGGCTCCAGCAACAGAAACGGCCCAATTCTCCCTAAGACTACAGATGATGTGACCTCTTCACATGCAGGACGACACTGAAGAGTGAAATGTGACAGTTGATGAATTCCTTGGGGTTAGCTTCCTTCCAATTCAGAAATGGAGCATATGCAGTGCTTCATGCATGCAATGTTTGAGAAATAGGAAAACCAACTTCTGTTACTTTATTGTGAGCTTTCTATTACTTAGCAATACTTCTTTTTTTCACAAATACCTAAAGTCATCACAACTCCAGCTTTCCTTAAGAAAAGAAAATATCTAGCAGTCTGATTGCAAAGCAAATCTGCACATCTTAAGACAGATAATGAATGGAGAGGTCTCACAAATGAAAATGCATCATCGTCTCAATGATTTTAAATTGTCCCTTTTTTGATCAATTTTGTGATTCACATATTTGACTTAAAAATGCTTAGAATTGGTAATGCTATACATATTAACCACAACATTTCAGTTTGGCATGCAACTTGCTTACATTTTAGCACTAAATTTGAGTCTAGATTGTAAAGAAATTAAATTTAGCATTACTCCCTCCAGAAGCCATTTTTACCTTTTAGTACATTATATGGCATTAATATGCCATTAATGGGATGTGTAGCAGTCACTTTCTGCCTCAGGGAGACTCTATAATCCATTCTCTGAAACAAGAGCATGAATGTAACTGAGAAGTTTTGCATACTGGTTAGTGTCATCTTTACTATTTACTCATTCATCCTTGCCACAGTTCTTTAATCTAAAGGTTCTCAACATTCATATGTCTTCAAATACATCATTCTTCCTGCTCCCATCACAGCAGTACCTTGCCGTACCTTCCCCTTCTCTGCTCTCGCCCAGTCTCTCTTTAGCCATACCTCTTACCTCAAGAGCATACCTTAACTCAGGGCATCCCGTGCCAGGCAAGACCATTGCAATCTTTTTCTTTTCTTTTTTTTTTTTTTTTTTGCAATACATGCCTATGCAGTTCACAGCAGATTGGACAACTGAACACTGACTTTCTGCCTTGGTATTTATTTGTTATTTATGGTGCAGCAGGACAAGCAGCTCGTCAAACAGAGCTAAAGCCATTTCAAAATGTCCTCCTGGAGAGGGCTCATAAGCTAACCCAAGCCCACATAGCAATCATTGTGGGACAGTGTTCAACAGGCCTGATTGTTGACCATATGACATGTTCTTTGTTTGTTTCAGCACACCCTCTTCCACCGCAAGCACTCAGTACCGTTCACGTTTAAAATTATATTTGCTGTAACAGGCCTTGTGGCAGATTTACTGCCTGTTTTTACCACCCTTGTGTTGCTGCTTTCAATGCATTCTTTCATTCCTTTCTATTAATTTTTGCAACCTCCTTACAAATACAATTATATTATCACTGCATTTAGCAACACTTCACATCCAGAGATAATCCTAGTATACAAGGAATATGATTATTGCATGATTTACACAACAGTGTAAAAGAAAAATGTTATTGTGTGCAAACAAGCTGTCATGACACAATCACCAGCAAATTCATTAAATAAAGCCTTCTCTATTTTTCAGCCAAAAAAGCACATTGCAACAAAAATTATCTGAAAGTTGTGGGGATGGTTCTATTTGTAGTAATTCAGTCCTGTACTAATAATTACACTGTCCTGCACTATTTCTAATAATTGTCTGCAGCATGCAACAGTATAAAATAATACCTGGCTCTGTACCCCTACTTTCCAGAGATGTGGGTAGCAAATGTATTGGTCAATATTAGTGCCAATAACATAACTTGTTATTTTATAATATCAATCTTTTTGATTAACAGACATAAAGATATACTCTAAGGAGAGAATGTGTTCTATTATTTCAAAGACAGAACTGACCCTAAAACACAGGAGAATATACTAAATGAGTATGATAGCATACTAAGTGAAGCATTAATTTTAATTACCTTTAATTTTACCTTATAAAATAAATATTCTGTAGATGTATCTTTCAGCAAAAGAAAGTGATTTTTAATTTTATAAAATCTTACATGGATTTCAAATTTTTGTAGTACACATAACAAAGGCGTTGTGCTAGACTTTAACTCTGAAGCACACTAATAATGGAGACAAAGCACAGAAATGGATGCCTATTGATTCATACTCCTCATGGATAATAACACTACTTATTTGACAGTTTCATCTTCTATCATTTAAATAGATTTCTTAATGCTAAAATTTGACATTTTATCAAAAGAGCAAGCAACTGGGTATATTCAAGTAATCAAAAAGCTTGCCTACAAAAGTCTAGCAGTGAGTTCAGCTACATATCCAGGCAGTTCAGATACCATGTTAACTCAATTTTAATACCCAATATGGGAGCATATTCAAGTGCTAAATTTTATATTGCATACCCAGTTTTCAAGGTATGGAAATACAGAATTCCCATATTTTTCATTTTATTATTTTTTTCAGAATATAGTTTGGATTGATTTTTCTGATTAGACTGTTTTTTCCCAAGGACTATATAAGCAAAACAAACCTTCCTCTGGCCACATATATTTTGCTATTGTTTTCCTTTTCTAAATGCATAGTCTTTGATGATTTTGATTATCACTTTCACACACGCTGAGGCTCATCTAAAACATGAATGTGATGCACTTAAGGCTCTTCTTTGGCCACCTCACAAAAATTTGCAAAGTAATACATTGATTTTTATTTAAATAAGCCACATCTAGGGAGTTTCCTTTTTCATGAAACATAGAAAGCAGTCTTACATATAAGTAAGATGCTATTTTACCTGTAAGTATAAACTATCAGAAAACTTTCAAAAAAAACAGTTCTTGCCAGACACTCATGAGTCACCAGAAAGAACTAAAGTTTTTGCTGAAATATAGACAGTTATGATCCTCCATCAAGAGTGATCTCTGAACTCTAGAAGCTAACTTTTGATCAGTGCCCAAGAAATGTTTAAATGCTGAACTAGAAAGCATTAATTTTAGTACTTTTAAACTGAAGTTAAAATTCCTCTCCAGTAGAAAAAAAGAACAATCATAGAATCATAGAATATCCTGAGTTGGAAGGGACCCATAGGGATCATCAAGTCCAACTCCTCGCACCACACAGGTCTACCCAAAAGTTTAGACCATGTGACTAAGTGCACAGTCCAATCGCTTCTTAAATTCAGACAGACTCGGTGCAGTGACTGCTTCACTGGGGAGCCTTTTCCAGTGCGCAACCACCCTCTCGGTGAAGAACCTCTTCCTGATGTCCAACCTAAACTTCCCCTGCCTCAGCTTAACAACATTCCCTTGAGTCCTATCACTGGTGTTTACGGAGAACAGGTCACCTGCCTCTCCACTCCCCCTCGCGAGGAAGTTGTAGACTGTGACGAGGTCTTCCCTTAGCCTCCTCTTCTCCAGGCTGAACAGGCCCAGCGACCTCAGCCACTCCTCATATGTTTTCCCCTCCAGGCCCTTCACCATCTTTGTCACCCTCCTCTGGACACTCTCCAACAGTTGAATGTCCTTTTTGTTCCAGAATGTGAGCCTTGTCCTTGTGCCCAGAACTGCACACAGTACTCAAGGTGAGGCCGCACCAGCGCAGAGTAGAGCGGGACAATCACTTCCCTCGACCGACTAGTGATGCCGTGCTTGAGGCATCCCAGGATACAGTTAGCCCTCCTGGCTGCCAGGGCACACTGCTGGCTCATACTCAAACAGATCATCAGCAGATTCAAAATCATATCCCACATGACCACCCTGATTACTGGTTGATTATTACTTGCAGAATCAACCTATTCTCAAGAAAATTCATTTCTGAAATCCCTGAAAGCTTTTGGTAATGTCAACATTGTCTTCTGAATAGCTCTACTCATACAGTGAAAAATATTAAGAAGGAGATGTGTTAGAATATGTCTATATATCCATTTTAAAATAATGTTGAACTCAGCGAAATAAATCTCTTCTTAATCAGTAATGCTTTAAAAGCTAAATTACAGCTAGAGTTGTAACAAGGAGATAAAGCTCTGAATGAGAATCAAAATTAATATAAAGAAATTAAGTTACAATTGCTTGAGGAGAGGGAATTACCTAACTTTATGAGATAGTTACTGAAGGCAAATGGTAGCAGTTTCACAGAACTCTTGTTCAGAGCCTACTTGTCTTCTAACCTCAAAATATCCGAAGCAGAATTTCAGTAAATGTTTGGATTACACAAAATCTGATCTCAGCACTTGTATCACGATAGACTGTGCCAATTTGGGGATGATTATGTAGTTTCCAAAGCACTGGAAACACTCCTGCAGGGTACACAAGAAAAGCATAAATTAATTTAGAAGGTCTGTTAAACAGTAGCATCTTTCCTATTATGTAGTAGAAACACTAATGTGCTCTGTACTCACATATATGTAAAGATCCAACTTAACTAACTTGTGGATTTTTCAAGGGAATGAATCTCGAAGAAAGTTATCCAGACCAAACATGTCCACTTTTCATAAATGCAACCAACCACTGAAGAAATAAAGCGGTGTATGCAAAATGAATATAAATATTGACACTGTGATATCATATATTTCTCAGTTACTGAAAGGATGCTAATGCCCTCATCCTCTAGCCCAAATTAAATCATGAACTTTCACACATTAAGATCAGTAATGGAAAAGCAATTTGCAAATTTTCAGCTAACTACTGGGTGGCAGGCCAGCACGTGCCAACTAGAGTTAGCATCAGAGCCAGCGTATGCTATACAGTATATATCAATTAAGTCTTCTGAAACATATCTTTCCTTGAAAGGTACATGAAAACTAGCCTAGGCATACCACTGTGGGTTTATTCTTTATCTGTAATACAACTCTAAAGATTATCTATTTCAATGGATGACATTATTTAAAATTTATATTAGATATGTACCGTTCACTCCTTTGTCTTACTAAAACATTGCAGATGTCAGACTCTCACTGATTTGAACATCACTGCATCGAATCAAAGAGAATGACTGGATGCAAATCCCACTGACAGTAACAGTAAAATTCTTAGGAGGTGCTGAGTACTGAAAGTAATGCAAGATTTGAATACTTAAGCTCCCTGAAAACAAAAACCCACCAGGTGTGGGGCAATTGTTGAAGTTGCATGGCATCTTCGTGTACTCTGGATTACCAGGTAGCACCTTGCTCACCCTTCAAAGCAGGATGAACTGAACCAGAAGGCTAGCTTCCTCATGCAAATTTTGAGTTAGAGCCTGCACTTGGAAATACAAGATTCAACGCTGACTTTATTTCAGTCTTGAGAAATGCATTACAATTCAGGAAGCCCTACTGCTGCCTTTACTTACTGGCTTAATACAACAGCTCTTCCTTCACTTTATGAATGTACACTCTGTCTCCCAGCCACTTCACAGTAGTATGATCAAAGAAATTAATCTAGATCATGCTATCATGATTCAGAGCTACATTGTTCTCAATCATAGGGCAGTCTTTCTGTCTTGTAGCCATAACCATAGTCACAAGATAGTCTCTCTCATCTGATAAAGTTTTACCAAAGCAAAACCAAATAGGTAGAGGGTTCTGTGCCATTCAACCCCATGGTCTGCAGTCTAATAGATTATCTCCAGACAGAATCATAATTAATATCCTAGGGAATGAAACCTGGGAGAACAGAATTTCACTCTCTTTGCAGAAAATTATTCAGACAATGCCATATCATGTGAACTATGTGGATCTCACATCCTAGCTAGTGAGATGGTGGAATAGGAAGAATCTTGTAGAGAAGTTTTAAGTGAATCACGTGTCAGTATTTGGTTCTTTTGATATTTGACTGATTTGCTTCAAAGGGATCTGTAACTTCAGTAGATTGGAGTTGAAATTAGCTCTTAAGATCTTTTAGACCAAAGAAAAAAATCTCTTTTCTCTCAATCAGCATAAACTCAAAAGATACATTCATGTGGATTAAGCAGTATCTATCTATAGAACAGGAAGAAGGGAAGATTTTCAAAACATTACTTTTGTGATAAAGCAGCTAATTCCTGTGAGACAGCTATTTTCATAAGCTACTTTATTTTCTATGCATTTTGTTTCCCTGCAAAAACAACCGTGTCTTTCATTGTTTTTTTTTTTTTTTTTTTTTTTTGTTATACCTTCTTCCTTTTTTCCTTCTCCTCTTAAAATGGCTAGTCCAGAGATTTCAAAAACAAAACGAGAGGACATTCTATAACAGCTACCATGGATGTCATGTGCAAATACACTTATTGGTAATTGGTGCAGTAATCTACAGTAAAGCTTTGTATTTCAAAATTAGAACTTAAAATTAGGCAAGGATGGGAAATCTTTTGAACTTTTTTTTTTTTTCTCTGTAATTTGTAAGAATTGAAGACATGCAAGTTTAACATTCTTCATTAATCTGAATAGAATTTATGATAGGAAGTACATGATGAAAGTATAGGATATGACAGTATTTCACTATTGGGTAGCTCTATAAAGAAACTAGTATCTCTGCTTTAACTACTTATTGTTACCTTGACCTCTAAAATAACTCTGCCAGTGCTACAACAGTAATTCCTACAGCTCAATATCACAAGCTGTTTTAGACAAATAGCATACATGAATTCAAAAGAAGAGCAGATACTTTCAGGTACACTAAATGGTAATTTCCACTGTATGTGGCATCTGCCTCAGCAATTCCCTAAAGTACCAATTGCTGAAAGCCCTAAGAATATTCCAGGGAAATTATCACTTAATAGAATTTTTTCTTTCCTCCATAAGCACTGACTGCTGTCAGAGACAGTGCATTAGACTAGAAAAACCTTAGTCTGATTAGCTGTATTTTCATTATAAAGCACATACATCATACAGTGTATTGCATGCGCATTGTATTAATTACATGATGCATATATTATGCTATACACTGACAATTTCAGAAGCCGGTAACTATGCAGTGTAACTTATCACCCAAATCTGTGCAGCAAATTTGGATCCTGTGAAATAAATGTGATTAGGCATTTGAAAAAAGTAAAAAGTTAAAAGAAAAAAGTTTGTAATAGTACAGATTATGCCAAAGGTGCTAACCCTTGCAGCTTTTTGTACGATTTTACAAGCAGCATGATCTGCTTCTGCTTGGTAATCAGTGTGGGTGGTTGTTTGTCTTTTTTTTCTGACACTATGAGTCGGATATGCAAAAACTGTAGCTGAAGTCCCAGAACTGTATTTTCATCAGCAGAAGATTTGAAGATTTGGACAGAGAAATGCAAAACTTTATTTTTTATGCAACACTTGTAATGAAAAAAAATGAAATACACATGAAACATTAGTTTTAAGTATTTACAGAGACTCATTTCGGGGGGGGGGGGGATAATAATAATAATAAAAAAAAACTAATCTTGTCTGCTGGCCCAGAAGAGGCAAAATAAAAATGCATACACTTTCAATTTGTCTTGGAAGTATGTCAGTGTGTTTTGTTACAACAGTGAGGTAATATTTAGCCCTATTTGTGTTACTCTGTACTTCACTGAGATGGAGCTTATTAACTATTCATAACAGAAGAATTCATTGACAAGAGTCTTAGTACCTAAGCAGAGCATCACATGATCTCCCACCAGCTTTGAGTAAGACATCCTTTTGAATCTCTGCATTGTACTTTCTTAGTGAGGCTGTGCCAAAAGGTCAAAGCATGACAGGTATTAAAGAGGATAATTAATATAATGCTTGATTGTGCCTTTCATTCTTTATAAGGTAAAATGTAAGGGCATGTCAGAAAAAGAGGCCAGCTATAATCAGCAATGAGGAACTAATCTGTAGTACGTGCTGTGGTGTTTCAGATCAACATGGATTACATTAATCTGTGTGACCTGCCTGCAGTGACTCTTACCATGTGACACAGAAAATAGTGAGAGCTTGGAGCTGCCAAAATATGTCTTCCAACTCCTGCAGATTAATGCTTTCACGGAAGGGGATGGGGAGAGGCACTCAGCACAATTTATCACCTACTGAGAAGTGGAACTGACAGCATAAATAAGATCAATTTCCAAGTACATCTTACTGAATGTGTGTGTCACTCGGGTATGCTTGCATACAAATGCAAGCCAACAATGACTTGCTTTTATGTCCTTCTGCGTACAACATTCCTTGGTTCTAACAAGTTTTGTAACAACCATTTAAAGGTGAAAATGTAAAATTGCTTGATTTCAAAGGGAACTCTCACTTTCTTGTTGAGTAGAGGCTTACTGAAGGACTTTTCCTGAATAAATTTTGTTCCAAAAATCCCAAGGTCATAGCTGAATGAACAGTAAGCACCTTTCAGAGGTGGTATGTCAGCAAACCCTTCCCTGTTTCCATGCACAGAGAAACATACACAGCCAAAGCTGCAAGGGTGGAAGCCATACAAACAAGTGTGCTATTTGTTATGTATAAACAGCTTTACTATTAAGTGCCATTAAAAACAGCCATAAAAGCAGCTTTTATTGCAGCAATGTGCTTCAATTCCAAATGTAAGCTTGGTTTATACCTAAAATGTTTTATTGCTCTTAGGCAAACAAGATATGAGTCTCAGCTTCTTGGTGGAACTCTCCATGCCAAGCTCTCTACAATCCAGGAACATTATTACATGCAGCTTCATGTCACAGTGGGAGATTATGAGTAATTTTTAGCTTTGAGTTTTAGTACTCACCAACCCCCATCTGAAACAGATCCAACCATACAATATTTTTCCATATTCAGTCTTCCCTATGACCCCATGTTCCAGCTGGGATCTATTTTTAGGCCAGATGAGATTTGTTCCAAAAGTCACAATATGCAAAGAGACTTTGAGCTAACATTTACTATATTTAGTATTATTTCATGGTAAACCATATACTTAAGGAACATGCTTGGTATGGGACCACTTCTGTGGACAATGCACAATTGCTTCCTATACAAGGACTTGACATTTATATCTGTATTATATATATAATATCTATAATATCTATTTATATATTTTATATATATATATAAATAATATATATATTTTATCATCTGTACTGGGTCTGGGAAAAAAAAATAAAAATAAAAAACTACATTTTTCCACTGTATTAAGCCTTCATACAGCAGGAATACAATAATTGCATTAAATTGTGAGAACAGATACCTGATGAACCACTAGGGTCAAAATTCATGCAATTAGCATTCAGGTTCAAACCTACAATTTCCATACTTCCCAGCATAATAGTGTAGTAGAAACTTTCCTGCTAGCCTTATTTCTCATAATTTTCAAAATTCATTCTTTATCTCTTGGTGCAGAGGAAGCCATGAAGTTTTTTGTGCATGTGTGAAAAATGATCACAAATTTTCTCCTTCAAAATACAAAACAACTGTAAAATAGAAGATGCAAATTGATAGACCTATCTGCTTCAAAAGACAGATGAATTGCATAGTGCCCCAAGGAAAACTACCAAAGTAGGGCCAAAGGGGCCAAAAGTCTCCGATGATTTTCTTTCAAAGTATTCTAACATCTGAATGAGTCTTTGAAAACATGTTGATGAGCAAGGCAGGGGGAGGATACAACAGATACATTTCCTTTCCTGAGTTATGCGTGGCTGTCTTGCTTGCTGACACCCCACAGAAAGAACTCAGCTAATGCACATAACAATTGCAGAGCAGCTCAGGTGAGCAGAGCGCAAACTTGACTAACAGCTTCCAAAGTGCACAAACACTTTCATTCCATTAGAAATTGAAAATAAAAATAAAAATAAAAGTTTATCATAGTGCTGTCATAGGTTCTAATACATTTACATATGCCCATATGTATGCCAAGATATGCCTGTAATTCCAAGGAAGGTGCCAAGGTCTGGAAAGTCCCAAGAATGTATTCAATAAACTGTATTATTTAAGAGTTTCTCACATTAAAACATATGAAAAGGGCCATTACTACCCAACATACCTTCTCTGCACAAGCACACTAAGAGACAGGACAAGTTTCCTTCAATTCTCTGAACTGGGATTTCTCAGGGAAAAAAATAAAAAGGCCATTTCTTTGAAGTATGTGACTGATTTTAACACGTGCCTAGATTCTTAGCGGTAAAACAGAATAATTCCACCTAATTCTGTAGAACTATATGGATGAGAGCCTTGTGAGAACTTTTTCTGTCTAAATAAATAGTAGAATAAGTTGTGGGGTACTACAGTATAGAGGTTTTATAGTTATTTATTCAAAATGAGCTTGATAACTGATTCTTGCTTGATAAATTCACAAGGTGAGTAGCACACCCATCAAAAATATGTATACATTCATATTTTTATAGATAAATGTTTATGCTGTACACAAAAACCTATATGAGAATAGTGGGATATTCGTTATAAAATTAATTAGAAGCTGATTAGATTTTTATCTTTATCTGTGCAAGTTAAGGATTTTTTTGTATCATTCATTTTACTAAAGTCATTTGGATTTAACAAAGCTGTTCTAGAGGAGTTAAAAATACCTTTTTCTCACCTGCTGCAGAAAAATCAGATAAAACAGACTCATACATTAAAAGTACACATGCAATGAATCCCTTTGCTTCCAATAACGTGCCATCTATTCAGAACATTGTTTTTGGTCTAGAAAAGTGGCAGCCAATAAGCTTGCATCTTTTTCTGTTCGAGTCTATGTTAATTATTCTCAAAGAGCACAAAGAAACCAAACCAAGTAGGTCAGATAAGTAGTGCTTGTTGTCCAACTAAATGGTAAAAGAAATGATGCATGAACCTGAAAACTGTACTGCAGCTATGGATCACGTATGATGCTTTCAATTAAGGTTTTATTTAGTTAAGCACTTACACATTTTAATGAAACATTTTGCAAAATTTAAATTAAATATTTCCAGATTTCTTAGATTTTCTGTCTTCTCCATAAAAATGCATTGTACTTCTATTGTACTTTTTTCATACATTTTGCTCCCAGATAGATTGCACTCAAGAGCAATACTAAATTCTGATGCTGAATTCTTTGCAAACTATAAACGTACTACATGGAGTTTGCTCTTCTTTTAATTAGAGACATTTGCACTTCAAGCTTCTAAAATTAAAAACCATAATAAATTTGCATTATTGCATTTTTTAATAATTCTATTTCAGGACGACAGGATTGATTCCACCTACATAAATATATCTATTATGAATTGAAAAATAACTTTAAAGCTGAAACTCTCTCTGTAATTTAAGTAAAACCTTAGCAAATTCCTACTGCAAATTTCAGCATAGCAATTTCATCTGGCAATGCTCACCTTCCTGGTATTCACTAAGAATGTTCGGCTATGATACAGTAAAAATGTTCATGGCATGTGCTCATACTGACAACAGTAGTTTTAAAAATACCTCATCTCTGAACTGACTTCTGTTCATATTTCTTTCTTTCTAAAATAATTTTCACTCTGACTTGGAATTCTAACTCTTAAATTGACCAACTACCTTCGGAATTGAAACAGCTTTGGGGGCAGGTGTGTGGGGGGTGTAATGGAATTATAATATTTTTTCTTGGATGCAGCAGACTTGTAGAATGCTGTTTTGATAGATGATTATGAGATCCACCAGGAATGAGACTCAGCACAAAACACATGGCTTGAGATAACATTTCAGAAGAAGAAAAGCAAACGAACAAACAAAAGGAAAAGGGACTAAACAGTAGACCTGACAATTCCAATCATACTGCAGTACTGCATACTGCATTTCCTTCTGGAACCAAAAAAAACACTCCTTAAATAAATCCACACTTCATGGACTGCTTTAAAATTATTACTACTCTGACAAAAGACATGTATAAAAACATGTATTTTCTTATGACATTAGTACTTTATAATCAGTTAAGATGAATACTCAATAAGCAAATCTCTCTAAAGCCTGATGTCTCTCTAACACCAGCAGAACAGGAGGTAACCCAGTAAGATACTCTATTACACTGAAAAGCCAGCTGGTAACAAATAATCCCTTCAAACTTTCCCTAGATATCAGTTTAGAGATTCAAAATTAATGGAGTTACATATCTCAAATTATTAATACCTTATGAAAACTCATGTCAGACTCAAACTCTCAAAGTCGTTAGACTATTAGAGTAAGGCCTCAGTCTTACAATGCCATTAATTACATGTGGATGCACTATTAGGTTAGTAACTCTGCTGATTGTCTTTAAGTGCTTTAGAAGCAAAAATACCAAAGCCTGATCACAGAAATTTTTACACCTTGATGTAAATCCTTAGCATCATGTGCTGTCATTTAATTCTGCCTGAGAAGATTGAATGATATGCACTAAGCCCATTAGAGAATATCTGTAACATTAGCTAAAATACAGGACTAACTATAGTAAAAATGCCATATTATTGTATTTCAAAGGCATTTTTTTTTACTTGAAAGAAAACAATGCAAATTGCTTTGTTTTCCATTCCTAGGGCATTTCACAATTTCAGCATTTACAACCACATCATTTCCTTCAACAAGGCTTAATGTCCCTCTTGAAGCTCTTCAGGAAATTTTCCGAGGTTTTATTCACCAAAAAAAACAAGGGATTTGAGTCATAGCATAAATATTCCAACAGTTTTGCATTTCCTATTAGATGGCAATATAGTTCTATGCCACCCAAAGCAAGAACAACAGAGTATGTATTCTCATCAAAATGGAGAACCTTTTTTTTTTTTAATATAAATGACAACTTCGCTTTATTAATTTCAATATAATCCATAAAACAGTTCAAACAGTTTCCTGTCACAGCAGTGACCTACATTATCATGGTTTTTAATTTGCCTTTTACTCTGTATTTCTCAAACACAGCCTGAAGACTGTTTGTTAAAAAAGCAGGAATACTTTGTGAGGTAAGTCTATTGATGAATGACAGTCAAAGAGGAGTGCTAAATTACTTGAAAAAAAATCAAAGATGTTGTTGTCCATAGGGTAATTAATCCAGCTTCCCATGAAGCTCATTCTCTGACCCAATTCATGTGCATATGTGTGGTATCAAACTCCTACCCTATCAGGAGATCTAGTCCCTAAAGCATAATTAAATATAACAAATAAGATCCAAGGAACAGTCCTCTCCCTAATTTTTTTGCTATGGTTGGACCTGATGATTTTGACAGTCTTATCCAACCTAAATGATTCTATGATTCTACGACTGTTTAATAGCTCAATGCTATTAGCAGCATTGTAGCTGTTGCAGAACCAATAGCACATTTTGTATGTCAGAAACTGTATACATGTAGCGCAAGAGATGGAGACCGAAGCTGGGAGGTATGCAGCTGTGAGGCCACTTACTTACAACCACCTCCCACAGTGTTGCTTCATTTCTGTGATGAGCAATGACCAGCTCTGGGCATTCTCTGTGCTTTGTCCCAATTCAGTTGAATTGTGGCCACTTTGCAAGGTTAGCCTTTCCTCAATGCAGTATTACACGGACCATGTTACTTGGCACATCATTAGTCACTTCCACCTAAGTACTTCATGTCTCAATAGAGTAAGGATGGGCCAAAGGCCAGCTGCACAGGCTGCTGGTGCTATACTTCAGCTCAAGGTGAGGGAGGAAATGGAGGTCTCTCACTTTACACAGGGGACTAAAAATTATAAAATAGTAATAATATTTAAAAAAAAAAAAAAAAAAAAAAAGCTACTTGCAGCTTTTCTTTTGTAAAATGATTTTTAAAAAATCATATGAGATAGATTTGGGCTACTTTCTCTAGTTATTACTTTCTTTCTCAGAAGCACTACTATACTATCCAAATAGAACAGTAAAAATTCAAACAATAGCTTTAAGCCTCCTACTTCCAACAAGGATGATTATGAAATAAACCTACACTTTCTTGAAAAGCAGTCAGGCACAGTAGAAATAGGACTTCAAGTCTGTAGACATGTCAGATGCATATCGAAGAACTCACAGTTTGGCTCTCTACAAAGCTGCTGCCCAAATACACCAAAGGTACAGCTCTCCAAACCTGAGAACTCCGATCTCTTACCTTTGTGCTTTTTAAAATATGATTTAACCTCTGTAATAACGCCCTCACTTAGTTATGAAACATCATTAATGAAGGCAGTTAGTGCAACATCACCCTCAAAAACACCATTAAAGCGTATCAATGCCTTTGGTCATACTCCCTGGAACATAAGGTTGACATTACAACTGCAGTTTGCTGGTCTTAGTTTTCCTGCTAAACATTTTTCAAGTGTTTGAAAAATTATTTACTTAACTGAAGAAAGAGTCTGCAATCATTTTTTATTTACTCCACCCATTAGAACCCAAAGTTCTAACTACATGGTACTATTTTGTGCCTTTCTTAAGTATCTAAGAGAGGTTCCAAGTCTGAAATGCCACAGTTTAGCTTATTTTCTATTTCTGGCATGTGTATGTTAAAAAACTTATTCACCACCAGTGCCAACATGCTGACATAACAGATTTTTTTTTGTGTGTTAAACACAGTACTTTGTCCCTTATGTTTATGCAATTAAGCAAGTTTTTTGTTAAGTAGAGTGTTTGTTCCTTCCTATTTCTCACATAAATCTATTTTAAAAGTTACCCAGCACAGCAGTTCTATTTTAGTTCACGGTACTCAAATAGAGACCACCAGACATTAAGAAGTGCCAAGCTTTAGGCAAATGAAGAATAGCTAACACCAGCAGTACAGGCTGAATACCTTGAAGACTGAATAATATTTTACTCATTAAAAACTTTCCATGCATAAATACAGCCACACCTTAATTTGGGGCATTCTGGTTAAATATAACTCCCAGTTACCTTGACAAGTTCTTACATCCATTTATGTAAAAATCAATAGTCTTAAAAATCATATATCTAAAATCAATAGTCTTCAAGTATTCAGTATATTCCAAATGACATGAAACTATACTTCAAGCTAAGCTGGACTGCTGTTTATATTTGAAGATTGTTATCAGGTAACCATCAAAGACCAGTATGCATTGAAATGAATGCTGACAGGGACTCAGCCATGCTCTTCCCCTTAAACCTGAGCCACCGTAATCGCATTACCGAGATGGAGAGTCTAATTAGTTCAGCAAATGTTGTAAAAATCCTGGAAGAGTAGGTTGGGCTGTAATACCCATGACAGAGTTAGTCATAAATAGGTATGTTCTGAATATAAGCTGAACTCAAAAAAATCTATGGAAATGGATGATCTGACACCCTTAAGCTGTTTTCAGAACAAAACAGCTGAGTTGCCATCCTGGAATCACCCTGTTGCCAAGGACCTCAACAGTGCCCATCCAACGGGAATTTTGTAGGAGTTAGTTGGAATGGTAAACAGGACTTAACAGCTCTCCAGCTGCCTGACTGCTAGAAACAGGAGCCTTATTTGGCCCCTTCTTCACCCCATGGTGAGACATGGGCATTTCCTTAAGCTTCATAGGAACAGTCCCACAGAAGTCATCAACAGCTCACAACAGCAGTGTCTACCTTTTCTGTGTGTTTTCCTTTTTTCTCACAGATGTGACAAGAATAACATCTGCAGTAAAAAGCCTGGAGCTGAAATGGGACAAACAGTTTGCTTGTTATGGCAAAAATATTAAGAACAAATCAGTCTACCCAACCGCTTCTAAGCTGCATGCTGGTTCTAGACTGATATAAACGGCAGATGGGAAATAGCCTCCATACGTTATGTTAACAACATAAATCATCGCTGTAAATGGACACTGCTCTCACACAAGTGTCAACTATTATTCAATATTTTAAACAAAAGTCAAAGGAGTTACCATATCAGACAAGATTTTTGCTTAATCAGCTGCAGCATGCTGCCTCCAGCAATAGCAAAGAAACTTTTGGTTTGGAAGAAAAACAGTATCTGTGAGGTACCCAATCAGCCTCCAGTTGAACCGCCACTCCCTACTCTCCCTGTTGAAGTCTTTCCACAAACAGAGCCTCATTCCACTGGGAGAACTGTACAACTGCAACACACTGAAAGGGAAATACGGTGCAGCAACATACAGTCTTTCCTCAGTCCAGGTAGCCTGGTCCTTCTGCACGCTGTGGATAGAACAGACTAACTCCAAGAGGGCAGTGGCCAATTGTATTGTTAAGAAGCTAAAACTGCATTGAAATAAACAGTATTTAGAGCAAAACTCATGAATCAGCTCTTTTCTGACAGAACTTTTCTATTTTAATTCCAGTCAGCAAGCACTAGCTGACATCAAACATAAGCACTGCTAAACTACAAGGAAAATTATCAGTACCCTCAATGCCTGTGGAAAAGGAGACATGACTTTCTAAAATGTATTTTATTTTCATATAAAGGAATTAACTGAAGCAAAACCTTACAAACAGTATTCATTAATAAGTATTCATTAGCTTTCTCTGAAACACAGACAAGGTCAAAACTTACATTTTTGTTTATTAGACCAACAAATTTTAAGTGCTTGTTATATATATTAGATTATGTCTAATCTCCTTCCTCATGTTGTGTAGATCAAGAGGCCTTTGAGGTCCACCCTCTGGAACACAATTCTCCATTATACAGTAAAACAAGCAAGTAACTGCTTTAATCCGTAACTGATGTAATGTATGAACCTGACTGGCATTGCCTTTGGTCCTAATAAGACTATCACTACTCAGTGCACATGGTAGCATAAACTGACTGAACTAACCAGTGGGGTCTTTTCACTTAATCAGCTTCACCTGGACTAGGATATGACAAATAATAATACAACTTTGCCCATGCTGCACATATGTAATTACTCAAATACCGGGCGCTGGCAGGAAAGCAGCCATTTTACAGTGTTGGGAAGCCTTGTTTGATGCAGGCCATGTACTAAACACCAGGAGAGATCTAGGACACAGATATGTTCACAAAAATATTTTGTTCCTACTGATTAAGCAATAATATAAAAACCACCCATCAAATATGAATTAAGGCCTGCTGCAATTAAGAGGATGATATATTTAGCTAGAGAATAATAATTTCACTGTTCTAGCTATGCCCAGACAGATGCTGCTGGCTGTACCTTACAAAGCTGAATTAGGTATTTAATCTAAAAGAGGGGAAATTAAAATTGGCCAGCGGGGTTGCTTTTGATTCCACATCAATTAGACATAATCATTCTAGATTCTAGTACCAAGGTTGAAGATACAGATCTCGACTAAGTGATTCCCAGCAGCTCACCAGTTTACCTTGCTCTTATGCTTTATGATGCATGCACGCCCTACGTATGAGTGTTTGGGTATCATAGGAAAAGTTTCTCTTGCATGAACTGGCTGCATGAAGCTGGCTTTTACTCATGGATGGCAGATGGCATCATCAAAGTGGCATAGCTGTCCTGTAAGTAACTTCTACAGTAAATGAATTACTGCTAATGGGAGTCAGTCTGTACCAGGAAACAAAAACAATGAAATCCAAAGGAAGGAGAGTGGAAATCAGGCAGTGGTAGGGAGGACTGGACTACCTTGCCCTGTCTCTTGCACCTTCCTGGTACATCTGTCAAATGGTAAGTGATCCCAGGCTGAGAAGATGCTCATACTACCAGCTGGAAGAGGCAGGGTGTTCAGAAACTTTTGAGAGAGCAGACTGAATGTCCTAAGCTGTCCAGTGTTGCTGTGCTTTTCTAGCAACAGAAATGACACCTGCAAGAATGAGCAATTAAAGCATTGGGAATGAATTGTGAAATTATCAACTTTACCAGAGGTTTCTGACTGACTTGCACTCTCTTTCAAAGGCAGTTGGTCTTTGCAGGGGGCTGGGGGCAGGCACATAGACAAATATCTCAGACAAATCCAGCAATAGATTCTCAGCGTGCTAAATTAAGCCAACAAAACCTCAGACCAACAAAGCACAACAGAGAAAAGCAAGAGCCTTCCAGCAGCTGTTTGCTTCACTTTCTACTGAAAAAGCTACTGAAGAATTCTGTGTGCTGCCAAAGTGGGAGTCATGTGTCTCATCATTCATTTCTAATTTCCTAAGCATGTATTATTATGGATTTTCAATGCCAGAACAGTTGCAAATTTATAAACCTGAACAGATCCCAAAGAATTTCCTGTCCTGAGCACAAATCCATTTCTCATTACTTTGTCAAAGTTAAAATCACTTAAGAAACGTTCCTGTACTTCTACGTGACCTCTTTATATTGTTCATGCTCTGAATAAATATGCATTTACTTTGTTTACATCTGTTATCTAGAAAAAAAGGCTGCATTAACTTTAAGTAGTGTAGTTTTAAATACAACTGTGTGCTGACTGAAGAGAAAACACAATGTTAAGTGGTTCATCTGTTTTAGGATTATAGATTTTCATTCGCTTACAGAAAAAGCTATTTCTGCATGGAAAAGGGCTGAAGCTCTCTTCTGTCAGGTGTCAAGTAGAACTTCTCCAAACTTCATGGCTGTAACAGAGACACAACTCTGCCTAACCATCTGAAATCTGGTTGCAGCGATGTTTAATGACCTTGTACATAATATTGTGACAGATTTAAGCTGATAAAAGTGAACTGTTGCCTGTAACATTTTTTAAAAAATATATATCTTTTTGGTTATCTAACTCATTACTTGGAAATACTGTAGTAGGTGGACTTGACAGTGGTAGGTTAACAGTTAGACTAGATGATCTTTGAGGTGTTTTCCAACCTAAATGATTCTGCAATTCAATGCCTACAGGAAATACTGTACGTTTACCTAGTAGGAGAAAACAGACACACTTAACATTCTTCATTACAAACACTATGTCAGCAATCTAAGAACAAACTATTCATTCTATTTTCAAAATCCCTCTGCATTTTCAAGAGCAATAAAAATGATCTCTGTATGAGATCCTATCCGATGGAAACAACTCTTTCTCCAACCCTCAGACCTGTAGGGATGGCAGTTGTTTGTTTTTGCCATTACTGCATCTGATTTAAATTTGAATTTAAGTTACACCCATTCATTAGCTACTTCAGAACATACTCTGATTATTGTAACACTGCTCTTACATTACAATTTCATGCAAATGACAATATTTTCAAACATTAACTTGGACATAGTCCTGAAAATGCATTCAATTCTTGGCATGCCTTAAGGATACTGGATTCTAAAACTTCTCCATTATGAAATTAAAAAAGTCTTAAACTTGACAAATTAGCCCATTAGAAGATGAACTACCCTTTAAACACCAGGAATAACATAGCTTTTCCTAAGTTAAACTATAGTACATATATTGTTATTGATTATAATATTACGTCCTCCATAAAAATGAATCACTGAAGACTTTTAAGTAGACTTTTCAATAAATTAACTGTGGTCTGTTTGTAAAGCTCCACAATCATAATTGCCAAAATGAAAAATCTTAATTTACTCAAGAACATCTTCTAATTGAATATGCATTTAAAAAAAGAAAAACAACTTTTTCTATTTTATAAAATACTTGAAATAAAAATTCTGTAGAATTTGACCTAAGGGAATTATATCTTGAGATGTTTCCCATACAAGCCAATTGAATAGACAGAAATCCACCTTATAGAGGAAGTGGACAGGGAGAAAACTTCTAGAAAAAGAACCAGAAATTGTTCAAATTCCCTTCCACTACTCATCTCATAGAAAGGAACTGGGATTCAGTAAAGATATGAAACTATTTATAAGACAGTGTCACAAACTAACATAAATCCAGAATTATTTTGTCAATGTTGTAAGCTAATATAAATAGTTACTACTACAGCTGAGATCAGAATGGATTCAGCACTTACCAGTGCTAAAAAAAAGAAGTGCTTCCTGGCTTAGTTCTCCCCAGCTGCCTGATGGAGTATGGGTAATCCATCAGTCTAGACTGGTGGAGGTCACAATTTAGAAACAGATTCTTAGGAAAAGTCAAGGACACCCTTGAAAAACACTGAAGATGTGAAGCATCTGGCTTCTTATCAACCCTTGCCTGAGACAACAAACATTGACCATTCTCTCTCTGCAGGTACAAGAGACTGCTTCACAGTCTCTTGATGAGATAGAGTGAATTTCCTACAGCCAACTCCATACATTTGGCAAATATCCTTGAAATCTTGCACTCTTGCACTTTCCTTCGTGTAGAGTATATTCTTATGTGCCTTTCCCCTTCTTTACATCAAAAAACATTAAATACATTCATCACTTCATAATGTTCAAACAAGAGCAAGAACAGATCAAACAAGTGCAGTAATTCAAAAGTCTTACGTTCATCTCATAGGCCAGTGGGTCAGCAAACGCCCTTAGCCTAGTGCTGCAAAGCATAAGCATCGAAGACACTGCACTATTCGGAATAAGCTACAAATTATGAATTCTTGAAGGAGTAGAGGTACATAAGACTCTTGCACTCAGTGCCACACTGTTCTCTCAGACATGAAACGGGGACAAACCTGCAGAAAGGTTAGCACAGCAAAATTCACCCATGATCTATATGAGAACTGTGGCCCATTCTAAGCACTTTAATGAACCAAAAGGACTATATCAAGAGTCCAAAGAGAACTGCTTTCTTTTCGTTTTCCAGAACCAGCAACCTGAGCAAGAAAACCCAGTGGGAGTCCTTTTCTTGAAAAACACAAAAGGCCTAGAAAGTGAGAATGGCTGAAGAGCTCAACTACATAAAACGCACCACTTTGGTATCTTCTTGTACATCTCACAGGAAGCTGCTGTGCCTCAAAAGACACTCCTGTAGCTGCCCTGGATACATGTTATTTCAGCAAT
Source organism: Oxyura jamaicensis (assembly GCF_011077185.1). Taxonomy (NCBI): domain Eukaryota; kingdom Metazoa; phylum Chordata; class Aves; order Anseriformes; family Anatidae; genus Oxyura; species Oxyura jamaicensis. Next base: position 62,937,936 of record NC_048897.1, read on the forward strand.
GGATTTGGATACATTCTTCTACAATTCTCTAAGCTCCAGGGAGAGGACGTTTACTTTCCAGCTACAAAGAGAATGGAAAATAAATATCCCGTATGAAATTAAAAGTTTGAAGCGAACAGATATATGGTTAATGATCCTTACATTCCAATTTCTGTGTGTGCATAAAAAAGGTATTTGCTTAGAAATAGTTAGCACAAATTAAATTATTTTCTTTTGCCAAGTTTATATAGTATCTCTATGAAAAATGATGTCGGACATTGGAATTGTTTACGGGTAAGAGCAGCTGTCTCAGCTTTCCCAGTCTTCCAAAGGTGCTTGACATATCAGTTGCCTGAATAACGTTCTTAAAAGAGGAAACAAAATATTCTACTTCAGAGAGTGAGATTCAGTGGGTAAGAAGAAAGCTGAGAGAACTCTAAGCATGTGGGGAAGAGGAGCATGGAACATCAAGGGGTAGACACAGGCCACAAGCACACAAGGTGGTGGTTGAGAGAAATGTGAGATATATATAAATCATTATATTGCAGGAAGGAACATGAGGGCACACAGGGGAAAAAGAACTTGGAGAAGACCTCAAGCGTTAGCTTGAGGAAAATCTGCAGCTGTAACTCCCTGCATCTAATTCTATGACAAGTATGTGCTACCTTTGCCCTATGTCACAGCCTGCCCCATGTCATGGCCTGTGGACAAAGGCACTAAGTATTCCGACTTCAAGAATGACAAGAGTGGGGCCCTTCAGCTAATTTACTAAGTCATTGTCTTCTCATTTATTCAAAGCTCTCCATTTTATTTCAAATTTTAATTACAATTCAAAGGTAATTTCAAGTGCACGATGGTTTATTCATACACACATCATCTTATTGGATTATTATTATGTTTTTACAACACCACTTCTGGGGTGAGGTTAAAGAGATTGTATCAAGGAATTTCCCGTCTGCAAGTCTGAGCTTCTGCTGTCTCTGATGAGAAAAGTCTTTTTTGCAGTCAGAACTTCTATGGGTCACCTCATCAGAAAACCAAAAATCTGGGTTAGTGTAACCTTTATCACATGCTTCTATAACTAAGGTTTCCAGCTCTTTACAAATAAAGAGATATTACCAACTAAATTTACAGATTAAGAAATGGAATGGTAGTGGGGCAGAAATGGGAAGTGGCTTGTGCAGTCCTGCAGTAAAGTAAGGCATGACTGGTTTCCATTTCTCTACTCCAAACCCAAGAAAAGTCCATCTCAATTTCCTCAGCCTTATGTTTTAGAAATTTTATAATATATGCCAGTGAAAAGAGTTGTTGTTCATCTGTGTCTAGGTAAAATGATCAGGAACTCGGAAACAGTGTTTCAGATGCCTTATCAACAGCTACTGCTGCCCTTGAGGGGACTAACATGCGCTTTCAAGTTCTTGGATTCCAAGAGGATAAAAATGCAGGAATAATTAACAGTCCGGATTAATTTTGCTGAGTTAAAAATAATAATAATAAAAATGCATAGCTGGATGCAAAGCCATGCACCCCAAAAAAAGAATAATAATAATAAAAATCCTATCTTCTGTAATTTGCTTAAAGCTTTTTGTTTGTATAAGCTATTAACTCTTAAAGACTGTTATGACCTACAAAAATAACAGCACTAGAACCACTCTGATGACTACGTAAACTTTAAATTCACCACAGGTAACAACAGTTCACTCAGCTTCTTTCATTGCAAGGAAAGCAAAGCAGTGCCTTGAATTTATGGTGTTTTACCATTTAACTCGTTTGGAACAATGCAACCTATGTTCTTATACTGACCTGAGAACCATTCTACCTTCAAAACACCATACTTCAATTTCATGCACAAAGGAATTCTCTAAGAGTTGCTTACATTTACACAGTAAGTCCCCAGCGCCACCCTGACCACTAAGTTCTGCCTCCTGCATAACAGTTCTCTAGTTTCACCCAGGTTTGCACTGACCCCGCTAACTTGCAACATATTTTGAACAATCTTTCCAAAGCTTAACCCAGAGCAGCTTTTAGCCTGTACATTCTGCATTGAATTTACACTTTCAGCTATAGTAGTCTTTACTTAAAGGCAAAGAGCATTGAGGACTGGACTTAAATTAAAACAACAACTATTCCTGACATTTACTTTGATCATTAAAAATTGGTCTCTAATATGAATTTACCTAGTCTAACCTTCAAATCTTTGCATCTTGCTATGCTTTTCCTCTAATGAATGCACCATTACCTGTCTCTCACTTACATGCTCTGGTCATCCTTTGATGATAAGGTCATCCTTTAACCCATTTTTTAGCAAACAAATAGGCTGCACTCCAAGTCTCTCACTTTAAGACACATTGCTAGTCACAGTACCCAGGTCTTTGATAATCTGTTACATCAACACAGCAAAAATCAACCTGATATTGCAGCTTCACCCTGAAGAAAAACACTTCGTAAACAATACCTTGCATAGAAAATATCTGGCCTTTCTTATTCCACAGACCTGACAGTACGTATGAAGAGAAAATAAGAACAGATGAAAGTCTGACTTTGATTTATTTCTCCTGGTAGCATTCCAAAGTCAATGCCAGTGTTGGCAAGAAAACAGAAAAAAAGAAAAGAAAAAAAAAAAAAAAAAGAAAGAAAAAAGAAAGCTGAATTCTCTACTGACCAATACATCTTTAACAAAATCGTTAACTAGATTTTGATCACTGAACATGAACAGAGGACGTGCAAGCCAGAAATGAAGAACAACCTCACTTGCCAAATCAGATTGTTGGCATTGTACAATACTATTGTTATAATAAACCACATTTCTTAGTTCTGAACCCTACAAATTTGGGTCTGGAAGTGCCTGGGACAGATGAGGGAAAAAAATGTTTATTTTTATTCCATGTTTAAAAAGCCTCAAATCTCTGTTTTCACAGCATTAGAAGTAACCTTTGCTGGATCCATACTGCAGACGAAATACTTGGAGATGTTAAGGCTGAGGTCTACTAAGGTTCTGTGGTTCAAAACTGTAATTCTTAACTCAGGGTAAGCAAAGACTTTCATCGCTCTTCAGATGATTGTCCCTTGCAGGTACCATTGGAGAAAATAGGACACAAGCCACCCCTTCTTTTCAGCGCTTGCTGAAAAGCAGGGACATGCAGGGACAGAAACTGATGGCTGCTTCCAAATCTAAACACTTCCAAAACTTTACTGTGCCTAGCAGTTTTCACAAAAACTGCTCATTAATCAAACAATCACAGACACACCTTGAAAACACATTGTTGCTCCACAAAAAGGTCTTGTGAATATTATTGAACACATGCCGGAAAAAAGCCCTCTTTGTGTGCTTTTCATACAAGATCTTCCTGCCAGCGTGCCTAAAGCACACAGCACTCAGTGTACTCTACAAGTATCCTCAACAGGAGCTGTATGCAGCACTACAAGCGTGATAAGTAAGGCTCACTCCTTCTCCCACTGAGACATACCAGGTGTACCATTACCAGAAGTATATTAAAGAAAATGTAATAGCTATTAGCCTTCAGGCTACTCTTTGGTATTTCATGGCATATTAAACAAGAAACCTCAAGATTTTTACTCAAGTAGTTTATAACCAGCACACATGCAAGTTCTCTGCTGGTCAAAAGATTTCCTGCAGTCAGCTGCTATGCACTTGTTATCAGAGAACTTTTCCATTAGCCATTTGCTAATTTGAGTTAATGACATCAGTTTAAGAAAAGCTGCTTTTTCTTCCTACAAGAAGAAAAAAAATTGCAGCACCTGGAAAGGTATTAACCCAGTATTTGTCATCAAGTCACAGATGTAACAATGCAGGAACAGCTAAAGGATGGAAAAAACAAACAAACAAACAACACTATTTGCTTTTCTGTTAGCAGGAATATGGTTATTTTCACAAAAAGCAGCTTCACTTTCCCTGGAAAATTGTGTAACAGTGGTAATGAGACCCATCAAAATCTCTCCCTAATAATTCAAAAATATACCACTTTGCTTGCAGCATTTTCTACTCCAGATGTGAGAAATTTAAAATTAAAACCAAAGGAAGAAGAGTAAAATGTTGATTTGCTGCTGTTGATAATGCAGCCTTGGAAACAAACTGCTTCTGCTCCTTCGGTTTGGCTTTGCATCTCTCTTATTTCCATGTAATTTCCTTAGCAGCAGTTTTTCTTCTTGTTTAGAAAGCAGCCACACAGAGACAACAAACTTTTCTACAGCTTCTGATGTTTCTTAAATGCCATGTTTACAAATGTAACTGCAGATAGAAATTATTCTCGCTACCTGTCCTTTCAAATGCAAGGCTGCCCTTTAAATGTTTATTCTACCTTAAATTCACCCATGCTATGGAAGTTAATGAACCCCCTGAAACTCCTTCATAAATACTACACTTTCTGCAGCATCTCTTTTCGATAGAAAGTGCCTAGGGAACCTCTATAAAGATCAGTTGTATGTAATATGAGCTATACCCTTCTGCCCTTTTGCATGTCTTAAAATAGAGGGAGATTCTTTCCAGCAGCTGCATACGAAGTGAGGCAGTATAAAGACTAATTGAGAAGTGTCATTTGTTTCCCGTATTTAAAATAAAAATAATAAGAATGTACAAAGGAGATACCTTTATTTCCATTTTCCCTTTGGCAGCAACCCAGACTTCTATTCTATCAGCCTACCAGAGGCATGCATTCAAAAGGAATTCAGCAATGCCCATGATCCTATTTAAATCTCTGGCAGACAAAAAAATCAAACAAGGTGGAGACTGTACTAATTGTTCTTGGTGGGAACAACTTACAGATTGTATAAAGAATGCTGGAAAACATTCTTTAAAAATAAAAAGACATAGATTTTTAATGTCTACCTCTTATACAGACAACACTCATTAGTACAGATGAGAACAGTGACTGTAAACCACACAAAAATCCACAGTGGTATCACGTGTGTCAAACAGCTGGAAGTAACACAGCAAATGCTCACATCTGTGTGCACACTTCTCCAGGAGGGGAGAAGATGCTGTGAATTAATAATTAGACTTCAGTAAGTCTTACGCAACCCTCTATAACTATCAGAGATGCCTTCAAAGTAGAAAAATAATTCACTATTTTAGGGACATGTGAAGGACAGGTGGTTTCGATAGCCACCCTACAGCTGTTGTCAGCACCATGAGCCACACAGCATGATGTAGCTCTGCTGTCAGATGTCAGCGATACTAGAACTTAAAATCTGATGCATCCTAAAAGGCTGCACATCTTCTGGTCTTCATCTTAGGATTTTATTTATTGTGTTTGGGGGTGGAGTGGCAAAGAAAAGCCCTATGGGTTCTCATGAGCAAACCTTAAGAAACCAGTCTACTCATTTGTTGCTGCTGTAAATAAATTGTGTTTCATAACTGTTTCTCACAGAGACAGAAAATGAGCATCACAGACCAGATTCAGACTGTGCATAAACCTCCTCAGGTTAACTGGATTGCCCTCACTTTCCTCAGCTCTGAGCCAAAAACATTCAGACAAAGTTTGATTTAAGTTATATCTGTGCAATCATATTCATGTCAGTGGTTTCACATGGGAATAATCACACTAGAACTTGGTTAAGTACATAAAAATATCAAGATAAATTATTTCATGTGAAGAGCAAGCTAGAGAAACTGATTTTAAAGAACTGTTTTGATAATATGCTTTCAAAAGGAATAACATTATCTTCTCAGATTTTTTTTTCTCCTGCAATCTTGACAGACACCTTTCCAGACACGTGTGCACAATGCTCACCATGTGAATGACCCCACTGACATCAGAAACCTCAAAGACAAGTAAGCACATGACTAAGACAATGAAGTGTGCTCATTAGCAACACATCTTTTGGAAAGCAAAATGTGAAAAAGTTAAAAGCTCTAGCACTTTGACTTAGGTTTTAACTAAATATGAGTAACTTTTCAGGTCAGTACAACTATTAAGATTGTGCTAGTCTCACTGCATATCAGAAAACTAATGATGATGTGATGCAGCTTCCCTTACATGTGCCCTGTTGTCTTCTAACAAAACAGGTTTTCTGTTAGAGTCCTCACTTATACTGCACTGGTGAGTCTATGTCTGGGACCCTACATGGGAAACTGAACATCTCAGCCACAGGGCTGACAATAGCATATTGAGAACACAAAACTGTCAGAAAATCAGAAAGACTATTTTTCCCCCTCTGTAAAGTACAAAAGGAAGCAAACCCATTTGCAGAAGTCAAGATACAAATAGCCCAGAGGAAAAGGAAAGTTACACACCCACCAGTGACAGGAATTTTTTCTGACTTTTAAAAAGCTGTTGGGTACTAGCTTAAATCCAAAGCAGGCAGCCTGTACAACAGTTGTCAGGAATCCATTGGAGCCCCTGTACAGATTACTGCTGTAATAATGACAAAGAAAATGAAAGAGTGTGTGTACGCATGTGTGTAAAACAAGTTAAAAAACTGCAGACAGCTTGACCTGACATATTTAATCACTGTCTGTTTTTAAGTCTGTTTATGAAAAGGCAATTGAGGTTTCAATATTTAATGAGTAAACCTAGGTGCACCTTAAATTCATCATCTCTGTGTGTACAAAGGTAGCTCTTGTACGCACTGGGTACAACCTAAATCCAAGATTATTTACAATGTATTACAGAAGTAACTGAACTGAAACAATCACACACAAAACAAACAAACAAACCAAGAGAGGGGCATTGCTGAGGAACAGTTTTTAGAAATCCTTAGTAATACAGTCCCAGACCTGTTGCCCTCTATGTTCTGCTATCAGCTTGTGACTTTCCTTGAGATCTGTTCTCTCTCCAGGCTGCTACAAGGTTCTTAGTGAAAACATGCTTTTAAAGGCATTTCAAGGAAAGGCTTGCTTGTTTCATGCTAAAAGCCAAAAATAAAACACAAACATGAGGCACTAAATAAAATAAAAAGCCAAGTGTTACGGACCAGTTTCATCTTCACCACTGTCTTGAGAAGTGGACACAGCAGAAAACTTGATTCTGTCTCAGCAATTTGGAAGATGAGACAAATAAAGGGCAAAGAGGAGGAAAATGCAGTATAAACAATAGGTCTGTAATGCACAGAACTAATGAGGCCTAGCTTTCCATCACCTTCTGCTATTTTGATTCCCTAGCTAAGCCTACATGTCAGTTAAGGCACTGGTAGAGAGTGGATGTGTACACAAATGCATGTTCTCAGTGTGAGCTTGCACTGCAACACAACTTTCTGCACTAGGGCAACATTAGGAGGCCTTTCTTTTCCCAAACAACTGTTTTCCAAAAAGCAGTATGAATTTATGGTCTTTGAGATCAACTCCCCCCTGCAGGGTTTAGCCCAAATCAACCAGCCAGGTTCAAGAGTTCCTGCATATGAACACAGTCTCATTCCCACAGGCAACCTTATTTCTTCAGGACATTGTACTGCACTTTACTATTCCATAATGATGAAAAATAGAAAACTCTCCATCTTTTAAAACAAACAAACTAATTCCCCATCACATAACGTGTTCTGTAATTACAGCAATGTCATCTTCGCAGACTGATTTGATGACAACAGATAAGGTATTCTGCACTTCTTAAACTTTGAAGTATAAATCAAGTCAGGGGGGAGGGAGGGAGGGGTTCGAATGTCTCTGTCCTCTTCTTACATTTTAAGCAGATCAGAGCAGCCACTCTTGAAACAGGAAACATTAAGGAATTTGAAGAAGAGATATTTAAGATCACAAGTGAAGGTTAAATAAAATGTATTTTCTTCCCTCTCACGTCCCCTACCAGCTATGCCAATAACATTTTCCATTTCCCTAGTGTATACAATCGGTTAACAAAGAGATAAAAAGGTGTTGAGACCAAGGTAAAAACAGCAAGTCAAACCTGAAGGAAAAAAACAGCCCACAAGACTGTCATTTTCAGTTGAACCTACAGAAAATAATGAGCCATTCGGCAGAGAGATCTGATTCATGTTCAGACATCTTGAGTGTTATCAGTAACGAGCTGTCTGTGCTGCTGGCTCTCATTTCCAGCCTTCTCACCACTGCTAACACATGCAATGAACATTGCAAAAACCACCCTTGGAAACCCATGAGTGTCAACTGCAAACATAGTAGACACTGAAAAACACTGCAGCTCCCAAACATTTAGCCTCCCAGTGTGAAAGCAGGTAGCCCATATATTTTGTCATTCCTCAAACTCCATCTGTGAAGCAAACCAAAAACAGATTCTAAAGAATAATGATCTGCACTCAGAAATACAAAACAAATCAGCTTTCCCCAAAGAAAATATGAACCAAAACAAAAGCTAAAAACTTGAAGACATGAAGTTTCTGTACCTGAAGACAGGGCATGTGTTCAGCTGCAACAATGGACTTTAAGAAACACCTCAATAAATCTAGTCTCAGATTTATGAATTATTTCTGCTGCTTTGGTGCTCCAGATCCGCAACCCAACCTGTAGATAGCAGTGATAGAAAATACCTTCTGATCTTTCACAAGTACCAGCAAAAGTATCGAAATACCATTAATGCTGTGTCATTATTTCCAAGAAGTGCAAAAGCCACTTAAATGGCAACATGGACATGGATTAGCATGTGTTGGGGAAACTGCTCGGCTCTCCAGCAACATAAGTGTGGCTGCCCCTCCAGCCTCTGTGACAAATAGCTGTGAGTGGGCTAAGAGGCATGGCTGGGGCCCAGGGCCTAGGCTGAGGCACAGCATCATAGATCTGCTGTTACTGCAGCAGCAGCCCAACGCATCACTGGTATCATGTCATCGCCCACATCAGAAGGCACAACACTGTCATATCATACTAGCGCTATTACTCACACCAGCCTGCTCTTTCTCTCTATCCAGGAGCCTGCAAGTCACACAGAATGGAGCACGATTTTATACCACATTCCTATAAAAGCTGCCCCCTTCAATCACTGTAACTGCCTCAGAGGCAGCCAGCTCCTCTGCTGACAGTAGCAGTAACACACAAGAAAGCCATCCTGCCTCAGGTTCTTTCTTGGCAAGGTACAAAGGGAAAGGAAAACACAAATAGGAAGGAAAATTATCTGGCAGGGGAAGCTGAAACTGATTCAAATAAATTTAGTTCATCTTTAAAGCAAAGGTGTAGACCTTATAGGCACATCTGCAGATTAACACTGCTAGTTTACTATTGTGGAAGACTAAAGTGAGATGAAATTTCAACGTTTGAATGAGACTAGGACCCTTATTTAACCAAGAAAAGCTGCAGAATAGCTAAATGGGGTAGGAGACTAGAAGGAATTCAGGTATCACTTAGTTTTTGAAAAAAAGCATTCTAAAATATTACATATGTAAGCTATTTTTAATCAATTTATGAATAAAAGTAAAAATTAGCAAGAAACCGCAACCAGTTGTAGGATTGGTTACAATATTAGTTTTAGCCTCAAACTCTAAGAGGTGAAATACTTGCCTCTGCAAAGGTTGTCTCAAACCGAGTAAGACTGGCATTGCTGCCTGATTAAAGTCACAAGGTCACTGTTTCTACTTACCAGACAGAGCTTCTCTGAATAAATCATAAAAGAAATCAACACAGAACACCCAAATCGCTTTTTTTTTTTTTTTGTATCATCAGTGCAATCCTTTCAGTATTCCTACAATACTGCTACAGTTGCACTTGTAGCCTGAGTTGCCACGCCACAATTCCTATTTATCTTTCGTCTTTATACCACAATCTAATAAAATATCAGTACAATTTTTTAGGCCTTACTTGCCAATTTGGTGAGAAAGATTCTTCACACAGGGGTACACCAATAAGCGCTAATCACAGCAGAGTACCTCTGGACATGCAACATATCCAGGGAACAGCAAGTAAATGCCTAATGATACAGAATCGCATCAAATACCAACAAGCTGAGTAATTAACTAAGTACCTTCATTAAAGGTGATCCCATTTAAGATTATACTGTACTGCTGTTACAGATGGAAGAACAGATTCTCTGCTGCTCACATCCCCTTCAATTTATTGGAGAGTCACCTCGCTGTGATCAGTGATGCTGAGAAGAATACATATGCCTACAATCATTTTTTTCAATCAAATGCTTACAAGCTTTTAAATTATTAGTAGATGGTCAATCAGGGGTAACCAAGGTGCCATCCTGAGTAATGACTGAATTTTCTACATATGTAAGAGATGCTCAATGTGAGTAGAAAAGCCTGTTAACACATACTTTTTTAACTCTGTTGCTTTTGCTCCCTGGACACCTCTGAATCCAATCTCTTAGTACTTCCATGAAGTTCTTTTGACTTTTTTCATGGTATCCTCTATACCATGAAAATATGGTATCCTCTATATTTTCATGGTATCCTCTATACCAACCTTCTGAGAAGGTTCTTACGACCTGGATGGAAAGCATCCTCCTTCTTTGCACCTCCCTAGCACCATTTTCTTCATAAATCCTTCTTAGGCTGCTTACCTCTACTTCTGGTCTGGTATGAGCCTGCCCAACATATTGTTCCTCTCTTTGTTGGCTTTAACCCCTCTTTCAGCAATGCTAAGAGACTTCACTAAGGATATGGGTCCTTTTCATGCTAATAAATCATTCTCTATTTCTTTCAATATAGTATCAGGTAAACTTCCACAGGAATGTACCTACTAACACTCTCAGAGAGTACCAGTCAACAGGTCACAAATCAGTTTGTCACTTGAATAAATGAACAGAAGCCATAAAGCGGATTATGATCCAAAAGAATATTTAGTTAGTTGCCAAAATTTGATGTTTCAGAAAAAGAACAAGCAGAAAAAGTATACATTCAAACTAGAAAAGTTAATTCTGCCTCATGACACTTAGGCTATTTTTTTATTGGTGTTTGAGATTAGTTTAATCATTATTTTACTATAGATACTGTATATAAAGTTAATAATAACAGAAAATTGACACACCCTTCCTTCCTATACTCAGAGTAAGCTATACTGTAAAATGCTTCATAAATAAATCCTCTTATGCCCCCACCCAAGTGGATCTTAATAAGGGAGTGATGCAGAAGGAATCTAGTCCATCGACTTCTGCTGTGAATACGGACACTTGAGTCCTGCACCTTTTACAATTTTCAAGCATGTTACAGAGGCTCTTTCTCCCCAGTGTGTCCTCCTCAACAAAACATACCTCAGATGAATTCTTACTCTCTGATCAATGTTTCTGTTTGCATTTCATGCAATGCACTAGAAAAGTAATGAAAATTTGGAATACTTAGAAAATAAGAAGGGGTATTTTGACTTGATGCTTCATGTAACAAGCTGCTTTTATACTCAGTATCAATTATTTGTCTTAGCTGATTTTTCCACTTACTACCATAATACTGCTGCCAAGTCACTAACACAGGCTATCAGGAAAGGATATCTTATACACACAGAAGAAGAAAACAGGCATAACCTAAAATCACACCAGGTCTTATGTATTCCCTTTTGACTTCACACATTCATGCTACCTCTAGCTATCCATGGGAGTAGGGACCTCAGAGAAAAACCAGATTTTTTTTGTACTGCAATGAGACTGAAGTGATAATATGGTGCTGTATTGGGCTAACCAGACTGACCAAACATTACCAAGTGGTGACATGGACAAATCTAGTTGACTTTAATGACCACAGAAGATAAATTTTGCAACAAGTATCACCTGAAGTAGTGGCAGGCAGCATGACTCCTGTTCTTAAAAATGAGCAGCATTACAATGTTACTTCATTTAGGCTATGGTAGCTTGCTGCCAAAACTTACCCTTGCACAGGAAATGTGAAGTAGGAAAAGACATGAAGTCCATCTGTGTAAAAATCAGAATGTAACTCTACCTCACTTATTAACAGAGCTTTTCAGTACTTCAATAGAAATAAAATTTTACAGTTAGCACTAGGTTTTCTTTCCTTACAGTTTAAACTATGAAATGAGACAATCTTTCCCTTTTGTCTTCTAATTCACATTTGTCTTATCTACGTAACACTGCCACAGTTGGACTCATTGCACACTTACTGCACAGTATTCATTGAACACTTTACCTAAAATACCATTAATTCTGTTCACTATAGGTTTATATTGTAAACTACTTTCATATTATTTTAGAAATTAAACATTTTAGACTAGCTCTTGAAAATACACATATTGAAAGCACCTCATTGGCACATAAAAACGCACCTCATTGGCACCTCATTGGCACATAAAAACGCACCACTTGTAATCGCATATTTATGAATAACCAGCCTCTCCTATGGTAAATTTACCATAAACTGGTATGTAAAAAGTGTTGATAACGCTTTTACTTACATTCCAGTATCTTTTACAAATCCTGTGTCAATGTAACAGGGCATAAATGGAAGGAGGATGAGAAGAGGGAAGTAGTCTCCCAGGGAAGAATGTTAGCTGGAATAAAGAAAGCAATGAGACAGATGTTCTCCATATCCAGATCTCAACATAACTCATACAATCCGTACCTTTTAATACGAAAAGCTGCTGCATGGAAGTTTTAAAACCACTGACAACAAGCACTCTTTCGCATAAATCCATGCTGCAGACCATTTGTTGCATCATTTCTGCCTATGCAGAAGTGTAAAAACTCAGCACTTTGTAATATCATCAGGAACACAAGGCAAAATGCACATATCTGAGATATCACTACCTCATGAAAGGGGATATTTATGAGCTACATATATGATGATAAAGTTCAGTACATTTTCTGTTTCCTAAAAGTGATAGAACTGAAAAACTTGAAAAGAAAAACAATTTTGTATATGAAACATGAATAAAGAAAATCTAAATCAGCATAAAGAAAATCTAAAATGAGTATTTTTTTCTAGAGAATTACCACTTAGCTTACAGCATCCATGACCCATATACATAATTTCTCATGAACCTGTTCTTGAAGCTGTTACTGATTTTAGCAAAGCATAATTGTACTAATAATACTATGGTATCAAACCAAGCCAGTTTTAAAGCTATATGTGCTGTTGTGCATATTGATTGGTGAGGGGCCTGGAGAACAAGTCTTACGAGGAGCAGCTGAGGGAGCTGGGGTTGTTCAGCCTGGAGAAGAGAAAGCTCAGGGGCGGCCTTATTGCTGCTCTCTACAGGTACCTGAAAAGAGGCTGTAGCAAGGTGGGGGTTGGTCTCCCACGTGCCTAGTGACAAGACGAGGGGGAATGGGCTAAAGTTGCATCAGGGGAGGTTTAGGTTGGATATTAGGAAGAACTTCTTTACTGAAAGGCTTGTTAGGCACTGGAATGGGTTGCTCAGGGAAGTGGTTGAGTCACCATCCCTGGAGGTCTTTAAAAGACGTTTAGATGTAGAGCTTAGGGATATGGTTTAGTGGAGGACTTGTGTTAGCTCAGAGGTTGGACTAGGTGATCTTGGAGGTCTATTCCAACCTAGATGATTCTGCGCTAAGCAAGACCAAGCTGTGACAGTTATCCAGCTCTATGCTATTTGCTCTTCATCTTCCAGGCCTCAGTCCAAAAAACCCTTTCAAAAGCAACTTAGCTTCATAGCTACTCATATACTTTTAAAGTCAGCAAAAGCACTCAGCTTCCTCAAAACAGAAATCTTTAATATTTTACTAGATCAAGGCAGGCCTAAAAATCAATAAATAATTATTCAAACACTTGTATTTCAATCATTTGTAATGAGTTCTTTTCGGCAGTGTTGCTGCCATAGGCTACAAGAACCATACCGGGAAAAGAGTTGCAATTTTTGTTTAGAATCATGGAATCATAGGCTGGTTTGGGTTGGAAAGGGACCATAAAGGCCATCCAGTTCCAACACCCTGCCACAGGCAGGGACACCTCCCAGCAGAGCAGGCTGCCCAAAGCCCCATCCAGCCTGGCCTTGAACACCTTGAACACCTCCAGGGACACTGTAAGGTCTCCCCAGAGCCTTCTCTTCTACAGGCTGAACAACCTCTCTCAGCCTTTCTTCACAGGAGAGATGCTCAAGCCCATCCTCATGGCCCTCCTCTGCACCTGCTCTAACATCTCCATGTCCTTATACTGAGGACCCTTGAGCTGGACACAGTGCTCCAGGTGGGGTCTCAAATGAGCAGAGGGAGAAAATTGCCCTTGACCTGCTAGCCTCAAAGAGGAACAGGGAGAAAATATGAAAGGGCTCAAGGGTTGAGATAAGGACAGGGAGATCACACAGTAATTATCGTGACGGACAAAACAGACTCAGCATAGGGAGATAGTAAGATTTATTACCTATTACTAATGAGCTAGAGAAGTGAGAAACAAAGGAAAAAAAACAAAAGCACCTTCCACCCCATCCACCCTCTTCCACCTCCTCCCCCTGAGCGGCGCAGGGGAATGGGGGTTATGGTCAGTCTATAGCACTTCTCTACCGCTCCTTCTCAGTCACTCTCGTCCCCTGTGCTGTGGGGTCCCTCCCACAGGATGCAGTCCTTGCTGAACTGATCCTGCATAGGCTGCCCACAAGCAGCAGCTCTTCAAGAATTGTTCCAGATATGGGTCCATACCATAGGGTCCATCCCTCAGGAGCAAACTGCTCCAACCTGGGTCCCCCATGGGCAGCAGCTCCTGCATGGTCTCCTCTCCATGGGCTACAGGTCCAGCCCAGAATCTGCTCCGGCAGGGGTCTTCCACAGGCTGCAGCCTCTGTCAGTGCAGGTCCACCTGCTCCACCATGGTCTCCTTTACTGGCTGCGGTGTGGAACCCTGCTCCACCATGGTACTCCATGGGCTGCAGGGGGACAGCCTGCTTCACCATGGTCCTCACCACAGGCCGCAGGGGACTTCTGCCTGGAGCACCTCTCCCCCTCCTTCTTCACTGACCTTGGCACCTGCAAGGCTGTTCCTCACTCCTCTCACTCTCCCAGCTGTTCTGTGACGCAGTTTTTTTTTTCCCCTGTCTTAAATCTGCTATCACAGAGGCGCAAACAACATCACTTATTGGCTCAGCTCTGGTCAGCAGTGGGGCCTTTACCTAACATGGGGCAGCTTCTTGATCCTTCTCACAGAAGCCACCACTATGGCCCCCTGCTACCAAAACCTTGCCACGTAAACCCACTACAACTCCATCCCTTAATCCTCCAGTCTGTACTGATGTTTGGTTTGCTCCAACCCAGGTGTATCACTTTGTACTCACAGCTTTGTTGAACTTCATGAGGTTCAAGTGGGCCCACCTCTCAAGCCTGTCCAGGTCCATCTTATCAACTCCACCATTCAGCTTGGTGTCATCCACAAAATTGCTGAGAGTGGACTCAATCCCTGCTGTCTGTGTGTTCAAGATACTGTTTTATGTTTTGTAATGTTAAATGTTTTCCAGTATTTTGTTTATTTCACTTGGGACAGTAAATGACTAGCATCAGAATGCCACAATATTTTTTCTATATTTTATTTTATTTTTTTTTACTTTTTCAAAGAATTGTGATACCCTTTCCTCTCAAGCTCAAAAAACTATATAGATCAACATTTAGCATGGTCTTCCTTCATAGGTTCCCATACTTAATAAAAAATGGAGCCCCAGCACGTTGCTTGAGAGAAGATACAGCATCAAAACAAGAGCAGGGAGACACTATTTCTGAATGTAAAGGCTGCACTGCAACCTGTTGGCCCCAGACTTAAATATTCAATGCAATGAGGCTTCTACATTTCTTCCAGGAATGAAGAATAGCACATTATCAATAACAGCCAAAGCCAAACTAAATAACTTCAGCAATGTTCTCCTGCAGACAATCTTTGTCTTCCCAATCAAACTACTACTTAATTTCAGCTTTTTTTGTTATCTTTTGTAAAATGTAATGTACATTTAGATAAAATATGTACAAGGGCAGTACACAGCAAAACCTCAAGCAGGCTGTGTGCCTGTGTAAGCATTCACCTTCTCCACAGGAAGTCTTTTAGGGGTGTACAGGTTTAGTTGTAGTAAATCTCCATCTCTCTCTAAGCTGAGTGTTTTTTGCTGTTATATTTTCTGACGGGTCTTCTTTTTAGCAAATATATTTTCATTCTTTTCAGCAGAGATCAGGTTATATGAAAATAGTGTGAAGAAATACAATTTTGAAAAGAAAAAAAAAAAAACAACAAAGATCAGTCATTTGAAATAAAAGTAACATCTAGGAGAGACTCTACAGCTTAAATCCATTTACTCTTCATTCATAAACTTTAGAGATGTTTGAGACAGTTCTGACTGAGGAAAAAAAATCAAAGTACCTAGTGATGTTCAAGAGTCAGAACAAGCTCAAGAGTAACAGCAAATCATTTTTATTTAATAATCATTTCTGTCCTTTCACCCATCTACTTGCTCATTTCATTTGTATACTACAATTTGTTTTTTATAGTGTAAATTTTTTTAGGGCAGAAACCATCCGGGGTGTTTACAGAGGGCTTCACTTGGTAGACAGTATTCAGTGAGAGCCACTGGCCTCCACTAAAAAAAAAGAGCAATAGAAAATAAGACAGGGTAACAACTGAGCTAACAGAATGTTGCTATTCTTAATTCACCGAAAGCAGTTTTAGACCTGAAGCAAGCAGCAGTAAGTATAGTAATGCATTATACATTTGCTATATGGCTATATGGCTCACATTTTAGCTCTTCCTTGCAACATTTTTTTTTTCCTCAAATGTCAATTTATTTGTGCTCTACAGTCTCACTTGTTCTATACTATCAAAAAACAGTTGCATAATAAAGTCTGTTTCATTTTTAAACTGACAGATTGTTAACTAAATGTTCATTCTCTACAGCAGCATCCCAGTTTCTCTCCTGCTTCTCTTCTATTTCTTGTTGCTCCATTTCCTCTTCAGTTTAACTGAATACAGTAAATCCATAAAACAGGGCTCTTCTATTTCTGCCCATAAGATAAACTTGGGACCTAAGCCACTGCATTAATTCACTAATTCATGTTAATGCACAGAAGGCAAAAAACCTCACAATGAGTTTTGCTGCCACTGACTCCAAATTAAGAGTATTTTTTTTCAGTCTCGTGTTCACAGAATTTCTAACTTCAGTAACTTGCAGTTTTCTTTCTGCTCATAGAAAAGTCCAGGTTTAGTGTTCCTTCAGTTTTTAGTTTGGTTTAACACACTAAAATCTCAAGAAGTGAGTACAAAAATTAACCAGAGAACCCTGTTTTGTCTCTAATCAGAATGATCAGACACACTATGGCCTCTCTTCAAAGCATATTACAGGAAAACAGTGTTTTCAGTATTTAAGGAAAAAAAAAAAATCTATTGCGGCACATCTTAATTTCCATAATAATATAGCGAGAAGTCAAAATAACATACTCCTCATCTCAGCTACTTTGATAACACTATCAATGCAGCACCTGTACTTGTTTGGTTGATATTCTTAGAAAGTCAGAGATGTTGCTGATGTGCTTAAATTGTCATATAAACATGCAGAAATTAAGGACTGACATCATTTCATCTGTTTGTGAAATCACACCAATTCACGTTAGCTCTAAATTTGGCTTATAACTAAACACTGCTCTCTTATACACCTCTCAAATTTCTGCAAATTTCTTAAGCCTACCTTAAGAACATTTTCAAAATTTGATCACGTTTCTGGTCCTTATTACTCTTCAAACCCTACCTGTATAGATCACTTACATTTTATCAAATAGAAGTAGCTTCTAATAGCTTCATATTAGGGTAACCTCACAAAAAATTATTCAAGTTGGAGTTACAGCCTCTATTCTTTAAGTACAATCAAACAAGATTTGTATGACAGTTGTACGAGTCCCAGTTGAACAAGAACCAAAATATCATCTTCCCCCCTTTCTAAACTCCGAGATTTGTATAAAAGTAATCTGCCAGAGAAGATCCTTCAGAAAGCCATTCTTCAAATCCTCTAGCATATGACATCTGAAATAACCTGGCTCATGAGAACTTGTCTACTTTGTCTCCCACATGTGACGTACTATAATTTTTTTCACTCCTACTTTAGTTTCATACAAAGCCTCTTCTTAAAAGTGGCAGAGAATTTGATATATCTTTTTTTTTTTAACATACCTTTAAATAATAAAGTGAGCAAAAAAGGGAATATTAAATGTCCTGTTGGATATCAGCAGTTTTTAATCTCTCTGTATTCCTATGATCTTCAGGATAGGAATCATCAATATACCACTCTAAAATCAGTGGAAGACCTCACATCAACCCCAGAAGTAAAAAAAAAAAAAAAAAAAAAAAAAAAAAAAGATTATTTTCAGATCTCAAGTCTAATAGAAAAATTAATTCAATTATGAGAATTCTATAAATCCTTAAATTTACAGTTCTAAAAAGAAAACATTAATTTATGAATAACTAAATGGTTGCAAAATTTACAGAATGACAAAGATAAAGCTTTAAGAGCAGACTTTGTAAAGCAATATAATAACTCATGCTATCAGAAGGGAAAAAAACAGCAAAAGAAGCTTGGAAGAAAAAAAAAGGGATTATAGTTCACACTGACACTGATAACTTAAAAGCTATTGATATTTACAAAATAAAATGTATCCTCTCACTTGATTCAATGCCACCCACAACTAAAAGTAGTAAATAATAATAATAATAATAAAAAAAAAAAAAACTTTGCACTAACCTCATTCTTCCTCTCTTACAAAAGGCAGAGCTCTGGCTCCCTCCCCAGCCTTGCCATAGTGGTAGTTTATTTCTGAAGCCTCAGGCAAAGTACTGTCATGGATTTGCTTCCTGATGGTGGTAGAAACTTGGGCTAAATGCCCTAAGTGAGCACAGCCTGTCAGAACTGGTATGGAATTTGCACCTATTTCACTGTGCAGTCTGGGGAAGCTTAGCTGACAATACAGCTTTTCTTCTCTGCCTGGGGGGACAGGAAACAACAGGCACCATCTGTCCTATAATTCTGAAATGTGAGCATCTTAGATGAAAGATCCAGTCAGAGCAACAGGAAAGCATTACAGCAGGGAGCTGAATCCATACTGATTTGCAAAGTATTACAGTTTACCTCATTTAGGTACTTACCATGTGCATGAGCTGAGAAGAGTTACCGTTTTGCACTAGTGATTTCTGCTGCCCTCATGCCATGCAGTAGGCTTCATGCTGATGATATCTAATGAAAAGTCTAACAACTAAAATGCACTGCTTGACAAACGCTATATAGCCAGTCTGGTCTGTCACCAGCCACAATAATCCAGTGATCTGACAGGATGTCATACTCTTGACAAAAATGCATATGGAGAAATTAAAAAATCTCTTAGCATTTATACATCACTTAAGTTGCACAAACCACTTTTACATAAAGGAACGGTACACGTTTTATAGTTGCAAATTCACAATCAGAATCCATTTGTCTTATAGGTAGCTGCACAGAAAACACTGTATTTTACATAGCCCTCATGATAACACAGAAGGCAGGAATCCAGAATATAACAAACCCAAAAGAAAATGTAAAAAATCACACTACCTGCATCTACTTGTTACACCTGATGTCAACCTCCTCGGTTTAAAATTAAAAACTGATAATAGAAAATGATTATGGAACTCAGGAAAGAGAATATTCATGCTAAAATCAGGTAACTTTAAAATTGTTGCCTACCACATATTCTCAAACAAGATTATTCAATGTATTTCGTTATTCTAAAATATTAGAAGAAAATAACTTTCCTTAGCCTCTTATTTCATCATCATGTCTCCTATTGTAGGTGTTTGCATTGCTGCTACGAAGCAAAAATTGCATGTGGCTGAAGCGTTCAGGTTTTGGACATGGATATATCTACCTCAGCTACCAATCTTTCTGTCTCCAGCTGATTGCTGACATAGGGCTCAAACTTCAGATCCAATGCATCTATAGACACAACTGGGAACTATGTGTAGACACACAAGAATCCAGGAAACAATGAGAAATATGTTAACTTTTACAGTGCAGTGGACTGACTGTTACAGTTCATGCTGACAGTTACTGAAAAAGTAGTAATTGGTTAGATAAATCACTGTCTGAGCCTTATTTCTGAGGCTTGACAATACTGCATACATGAGTATTTAATTCTTAACAGTAAATACCTGAATGGATACATTTAAAATTGCATTCCAGACTGGACTCAATCCATTACTGTAAGGACAGAGAACTTAGAAAAAGCATATGTGGCCAAAGCACACCAGAAACATTTTTTCAGATCTGTCTGTACAGGGTTTTGGGGTTTTGTGGTGGCTTTTTTAAAAAATAAAAAATAAAAAATACAGTCAATGAAAAGAACAGGCATGGAAAAAAGGTGTCACGCCCAACAGCAAGTTACCCTTCAATTAGTGATTCTGTAACATAATTCCCATCCTAATGCCAACAGATCCTGGCCCTAAATATGAAAAGGGAGCTTCTAATGAAAAGCAGGAAGGTGTTTTCAAATGCAAAAGTGCCTCTTTTTCTTTTTATTTTGTCTAGATGAGGGCATCCAGTACCCTGACTGAGCTAAGTAATGCAGTAATTAGGAGATACTTATCTAACCAAAGGAAGAAATTTGCTTTCAGGTGTCATACCAGAAGGAAATGGGTATTAAGTGAGGGAAGAAGTAAATACTGACCTTAACAGACTTTTTCTTCCAGAGCAATGAAAAAACATTCTTTCAGAAAAATATGGGGTTTATCCAGCAACTTAAGCATTTGTATAATCAAGTCTCATCAAGTTACACACTATATAATAGATTACTATATGAAAATACTCCATTATAGAGGATAATTTTGATGGAATATTCTCTACAGAGCATGTCAGAGCAAAGCTGCATAAGAGATGTCACTATTCATAGACATTATGTACATATATCTACAGATGAAACACAAGGGAATACATGAATAAAAGTTATATTATATATATGTGCATATTTGGATGCGCACACATGTAGTATATAGTATCAGGTGAGGAAAGTGAGGCAAAACTGCAATGCAAGGAGTCCTTTTCTAGACAAAAGACCAAGAGGTAAAAGACAATAAGCCACAAGAAAGTTTACAGAAAAGCTCCAGTATATTTTTTCACACCATCACATTAGATTAGTAGTGTGAACAACTGTAGATATGGAAAAGGTTGAATATGGAAATCAATATTCTCAGACACAACAGTAAGAAGAGACTATCAAGCTTACGGAATGCAGCTGAAGCTCTGTATATTAATTCAGACATGCTGCTGTCAGTGTCCAGTGACACTGAAAACAAGGATTGACTTGTTTTCTTCAGCACTGACAAAGATTGGCTGTATTTTGCCTACCACCATTGTTGCCATTTGGGAAATTGGCTTGCAGCATCTCTGTTAGTAACTCAAAATCTGAGAAAGTCGGCTTTTTAGTAAGGTGTAACAGTGACAAAATAATTCATTAGAATAGTTAATAAATGTTAAGTATAACAAAACATCCTAGTTATCCCTCCTGTAAATGCAAATTTAGGAAATGCAAATTTCCTAAAATTTTGTTAATATTGACCATAAAAACCATCATCAGCTGCCTCTTCAAACTGCAAATCCAGTTATCATGTGGTTAACTTATTCATGATGCCAGATCGGGTTTTCTATTCCTTTTTCTGTTGGAACAGTATCCTGACACTAGGTGCTGCCTGGCACTTACCAGTTTAACTCCCATGAGAATCCCATGCGACTTCGCAGATCTCCTAATGATTTCTGAAAAAATCTTTGATGTATATAAGTCTCAACGATCAATTTCAACACAGCAACAAATTTATACTCATCAGATCTAGAAAGATTCTCATCTCTGAAAATGTGGAAGCAGACTTCCCCCATAAAAAACAATTGGGCTTTTGCAATTAATCTTTTCTGTCCTCAGAAGCTGAAAATCACCACTTACAACCTAAAAGAGAATTTATTAGTCTTCAAAGACAGACTACGGAAGGCTTGGGAGTTCTCTAATTTTCAGAAATTTTTATTATGATTTGTGACTACCAAGTAGAGAGACAAACTGTAAACTTCAGTGAAAAAGCAAGTTGATTCTGTTCTTACTAATTTCCTACCAAAAAATGCGTCCAAAACTAAATGTCACTAAATATGTGATAAATTTTTTAGAGAAGCTGCACAGAACATTGGGATTTTCTTTTATAAAAATATTTTCTTTTCTCTCTCCAACTTTTTTTTTTTAATATCTTTACGAAGCATTAAACTTATATTGTTTGTGTAACATTCACTCATTATTACACCTCTGGTAAATTAAACAACACGGTTTTTACGTCACTGGTTACTCCACTGCTCTATTTTTCCCCAACAACATTTTCCAAACAATACTATAGTCAAGAAAATTAACAGTAGGAATTTAATTAAAGGCCTTTACTCCTTAGGTTTGTAAATGAATCATTTAGCATGTTTTCAGATGAAAAAAATGGTTAAGTTAAAAGGTAGCATTTTAAAACAGCTTAGCTTCTATTAGCACATTCTTGTTACAGAGAGCAGTTCTAGTTCCTTTCTTTCCTTAGCTTTGCTTGACACTTCCTTGTTCTTGTGCTGGGTGTCATTTTCAATTGCTTGGTAAAAGTGCTCTCCTCTCACATCTTGAGAGGACAGGGTATCTAAATGATGCCAAGCCTTCATTTCTGTCCTGAACAAACGTGCAGAGCTCAGGTAATGCTGGAGAACAAGAGAGGTTTCAAGTCTTGACGACACTGTTATTTATTACTAGTGTTACAGAACTGAACTTCCCAGCTTATTTTTAAAAGAATGTAAGAAGGGACACAGACATGCAAACATTACAAACATCCCTCTCCTCTTTCTATTCCACCCATGTATCCCCCTACTTGTCTAGGTTGGGTTAATCATGTATTTGCTCTTTTAAGTTAAATCCAAATGATCTGTCTACTCACTGATGGGTTAGAGTCCCCACAACCCCCACCCCCTCGCCCTCACACTGCACCACAACTTCTCTGTTAGTGGTTGACCTGATTTAAGAGATAATAAAAGTCTACATGAGCATGCTAGACTTTTCCATGTCAGCTCCGCTCTATCCACGTAGAGTTTCTGAAAGCAGAACAAGAACTAAGTTGCTCCAGCAGTCAACAGCACACTCCTCTAGCCTCCCCTCCTCATCATGAACTGTTACACGTGGAAATGACCACACAGGTCCAAATAAACCTTCCATCTCCAGGTAACACTGTCACAGGGAAAGGACTGTAAAGTGGGATAGAATCAAACCAGTGAAAGCAGGTTGAAAAATCCCAAGCTTAGTCCATTAAGCCACACATTTCAAAATGCAGCAAAGCATATGTGCCCACTGTTCCAGCTCAGTCTGCGAGGCTTAGCTAGGAATTGGGTTAGAGTTACATAAACCCTAATTCAAGAAGGATTTCAACCTCATTGTCTAGTTCAGCTAACACAATTACCGAAGCAGCTTTGTCAATACACAGAAAAGATTTATTCTTTGCAAATGTTCCTGTTGCATTTTAAGCCAGAAGGGAATTAGGACAGAGAAAAATGATGTCTTTTGTACAGGAAAAGTTTCAAAAAAAAAAAAAAAAAGATATGCAGAGGAGTTTGTGTTCACATGGACACACCAAGAATGAAGAGGAAGTGGATGCCACTAAGTTTACAGTGGGAAAAATGAATTTTTTTTTTTTCTCCTTCAGATCTGTTATTATTTACTCTGTTGACTGAAATGTAGGGGTTATGAAACAAAACTTTTTAGTTAAAGTTGCTAAGAAATAGCAGAGTAACTGGCCATTTGCCAGAGAGGTCTTTTAAGCAAACTAACTAATTTATCAGAAAAAAGCACAAAGAACAAAAAAGCTATGGCATTCTCAACTTTCATTGGCCTGAATGCCTCAGGAGGTGTGCAAGTAAAAGGCATCGAAGAAAAAGCTAATGACTCTTTTGCACAATATGATCTGCTAGCCAGAGTACCTTCTTCACCATGCACGTACACAATGTCTCAAGGTATACTCGCTGACAGAAATCCTGCCTGATCAGCTATGAGTAAAGAACAACGCAACTTCATCACGTGACTGGACTTTACAAGTAAACCTAAACGTCCCCCAGATTCTCCATCTTTCACTTGTTCAAGGTTCAGTCTATCCCACAGAAAGCTGGAGCTGGACTCCACCTGCCTCAGGTTACACAGACAGGAAAGTGGGCAAGAGCTTTGGTTAGATCTTTCAGAATTAGGTAAAATAGAATATCAAGCCAAGTAACACTGACATTGAACACATTTAATATTCAAATCTGTAATGCTGTCCTCTCATATATACACATTATTATTTAAAAGCTGTTTTGACTAAAAGAGGAGTTGATGTACTGTTTCACGGAAACATACAATTGACTCATACATGGAAGGTCTGTTTGAAGGAAGAGCTCTCTAGAACACAGTATTTTGAGAAGGGTCTGTGAAAAAAATCTATACCTGAAAAATCAGATACATCAATCCCAACCATAATGGAACGAATCAGAATTCCTCTACCTCCAACCTTTCATTTATTTGATATGCTGTATTGTCAATAAACCCAAGTGCTACTGATTGTCTACACATTTACACATCTACAGAAGACACAGACATTATCAATTAACACAGCACTAGTTAGAACAAAGAAATTGCTTCACAGCAGTTGGCCTTGAAGTTTC
The DNA here is from genome assembly GCF_011077185.1 of Oxyura jamaicensis. Taxonomy (NCBI): domain Eukaryota; kingdom Metazoa; phylum Chordata; class Aves; order Anseriformes; family Anatidae; genus Oxyura; species Oxyura jamaicensis. The sequence goes on from NC_048897.1 coordinate 62,962,399, forward strand.
ACATCTGCTGTATTTAAGTAATTGTCATGCATGCATAACTGCCTGGCATGCCTCTTACTTGGAGCCCAGACTGTGCTCCAGGAGCACACTCACTCTTACAAACCACATTAGCACATTAATGATGGGTCTCTTGAGTATTCTTTCTCAATACATAGAAGACACTTTCCAATTTTCACTTCAATACATTTATAATTATAAATTGATTACTATTCTCGCTCCCCAGCACTGGTCATAGAACAGCTCTTAATGACTACAAAGAGATTCATGTGTAACTCACCTAAATCTATCTCCCGTTTAGTCATTACATTCCTACATCGTTACTATGCTTTTCCAACCTGATCCATGTGTAATAGTCAGCAGACTTAAGGGGTCTGACTGACAAAGTAAAAACACAAACCTGAGAGAAGAGCCAGCAATTGACCATGGTAAAGGCACACCAGTGAGTCCTAGAAGGGTATCATACAATAATTTTATTTCATGAAAAAAAGCAAAAATTTTACATGCATGGAGTTCAGGCAAAGAGACCATGAACCTTAAAAGTATATGACAGAACACAGAAATGATGCAACCTGAACATGTTTCTGCCATCAACTGAATAAACCGTTGGGTTTCTGCTTTTATATCTTCTCTTTTCTCTGAAGAATTTTAAAGAAAAAATATGTAATTGCCTGGAAATTACTGAGACAAGTAGACTGACATATTAGACAGCTGCAGGAATGCTAGCAGATTCGGAGAGTAAAGATGAAATAAAGAAAAAAGTAGGTATTACTTTGAGCCTCAGAAAAGCTGGGATTTCACTTAGAAGAAAGCAGGCTAGAGGCTCCCAGTCACTGCAGTAGAATGCCTTCGCTCTGCTAAATCCATTATAGAGCCATGAAACTTGGTGTCTGTTCACACCAAATCATACTAAACATGCATTTTGCCATGGGATGAAGTTCAGCTGCTTATTTTACAAAGCAATCACTGTTTGGAATTATGTACATACTGCCAAAAGCATTGTCTACTACAATTTAATGTAATTTCACAAGTCTGAATGCTAGTAGAAAAGGAGAATATCAACCTGAAATACTAATATGCTTAAAACACTATGAATAAAATTATCTTTCAAGAAGGACAAAGCTCTGACTGCATTCTTATTTTAAATATACCTGTATTTGTTCTCTGAAATCCAATTATTTTACTATAACATGACTTTCCTACACCCTGTGATTTTGTGACATATTCCAGGTAAAAAACACAGATAATTAGTTGAAAAACACTCTAATGCTAAAATGAAAAAGAAAGAAGATCCATTAGTGGTAAATTAATATGACAAAAGTGCTGGAAAGAAAGAGAAATGGCATAAAAAGAAAAAATAGTAAGTTCTTTCAGCAATGAGGAAACACATTTCTCAGAACCTCCACAAAGTGAATGGAGGTAGTAGCGCATCAGTGCATCCTGTGGAAGATGCCTTAACAAGTAAGTGAGATAAGACAACTGAAATATGGATGGAGTTTCAATCCAAGCACACATCAAACTGGGACATGTTAGTCACTAACTACACTAACAGCTGATTTCCAGAGGCCAAGTTTTTTCTTGATATACTGCACGCAGCCTTAAAGATAAGCTATTCGAATTTATTCTCAGAATTTTTAGCCTGAGGGCTTACTGGTGTCACCGCTATTTTAAAATATGTACCTGCACTGCACAGCGATAATGCCACTGCAGCATGAACACCTGCCAGCTGCACTGACAGCTCTTCAAAGATGCCTCTGGACACCAAGCCCAAAAGAGCTAATGGCAGCTGAGTTAGGCTGGAGGTTCACAAATGGGCCCAACACATATAGACAGCTGCTTTTCTCAGCTTAAAGTCTGACTGCCAACAAGGTTCAGGAAAGCAAATTAGATACCACTTCCTGCAGTTTGCAGATATTTTTTCACATAAAGTAATTACTCAGCAAGAATCTACAAATCATGTCCTAAATTTAATTTATGCATACCCATTGGTTTGTCAATCATATCAATATAAAAACAGCAGTCGACCATGCATATAATAAAATGTTATTGCTATGTAAGCAACCTTAACAATCACCTTTCCAAAGCCAAATAGAAACATGAATATAACATGGTGTCATTTGATTGATACCAGTGGTGTGACATTATGGCTGAGCTGAGCAATGACAAGTATGTATTTTTTATGTTAATCTCAAAACATACCAGCCCATGAAGTGAAAAATCAAAATTAATAGTATCATCCAGTTATACTGAGTAATTTGCTGCAAATAGGTTACACTCATTCAGTGAACCCAACTTTTCTGGACTTTCTCTTAACATTTTTTATTTCAATAAATAAATTCCAATAAAAAATATTTTTATCACTTTGAACTAAAACAGCAAGTACTCCACATAACAGTGAAATGAAAGGATTAGTGTAGCACTCCCTGCCTTTTCTTGTTCTTTGTTCATCACAGTTACTGCATTGTATGTAAAATGAGGTCAATCAACTCTATTCCAAGAGACCTCTATCCACCTAAAAACTTATACCAGGCTATTACGTTTTGCAATGACAAAAGGGTAAGACTGCAGTAAAGGAGTCAACTGCAAGACTCTTTGGGACAAAATTCATTTATTTATGTTATTACTATCAAAATAAGCTGAACATACAATGAAAAATTTCTTTCAGCCAAATCAATACTATTTTATATCACTTCTAAAACAAATTACATACTACCTTCTCTATCTTTCTTTGTTATTCCCACATAATTGTTGTTATTGCCCACCCATAACGATTGCTGTAACAAAATACTTGGAACACCATGAAAAATAAGGCTAGGGCTGCCTTGAATGTGTATGTACCCCCACCTTCCCTCACTGAAGCAGAACCTAAATATTCATGTTCTTTCCACTGTCCTGATGAACGCCCACCCCTACGTGAAAATAAACGGTGATGTACCTATCTGCTATGGTAGACCACAGAGTAGCTCCACCAGCTGTTTGAACACATCTCAGTGCCAATTGAGACATACTTTTATCATCTTTTGCTCCACTGGTCTGATGATTCTGGCATATCAAGGTACAAAAGAGATGCTGGACAACATGAAAAAAATGTATCTATTTTGAAATGCAATGTTTTAGAAACCTGAATTAATTTAATTAATAACTACTTACAGCCATTTATAAGAAAGAATAGATATACAGTATAAACTCCTAATTAATCAAACGGATGTTGTTGTGCTATTACAAGCTATTTTCAGTGGCTCAGTTATAGTGGTCAAAGAACTCCACAGTAAGGATGTAACAACTGAAAACCCTACACAGCAGAAGTATTCTGTGCTTTTAATAGGTTGCTATGGAAATAGTTTTATTTCTGTAATATGGAAGTAGCCTCACACACTCAAGCAGAAGATTGGTTGCTCAGTCACTAATGTGATTCACTTTCTGAAGCTTTCTCCATTTACAGCTCAGTAGCAAGCTAACGCCCTCATTAAACAAAAATAAAAACCTGTTTTAAGGTAGTATAAAAAAATAACTAAATTGACAGCTTGGAAAATAAAACTGGTAAAGACTTAAGTTACATCCCAGCAAAATGGAATTTCATCATTCAGAAAAGTTCTACAGTTTGGTAGAAATCTATTAAGTTCAATAAAGAAAAATTTTCAGCAAAACGTGCATTTCAAGGTAAGGTTCTCAAAAAAAAATCTAGGGAAAAAATTGAACATCAGATAACATAACATGGCATAACTCATTTCTTTGACTGTAAGTACTTTAGCAATGCTCAGATACATGCAGAAGGTTTACAGAGCAATAGAAAAACAAGCCCACTTCAGCATGATTATGGTTTCACAACAACACAGGATAGCTCAAAGGCGGAGAGCTGTGACAGCAATTACGTGTATCAACCTCCCAGTCTGGAGCCTTGGATTCAATTCACAGCACTTTTATGGACATCCTCAGGCATATGACACCCACACCCATATGTCTCTGCTCCTCAACAGAAAAATAGCAATAAAGAGTCTTCCTGTTTCAGAAGGAATGGTGTGAGCATTTATATGCATTAGAAATCTGTGAAGCATTTGGACATCATAATAACAGGAGTAATCACATCCCTAAGGCAGAACTGGTGTTATACTTGCATGTACATAGCCCGTTTCCCTTCCCACACTTCTAAATGTCTAAGTATGTTTCAAACAAATGCTCTCTCTAAAAATAGGACACAATTCTCCATTGTCCAAGTTTCCAGCATCACTTGAATTCATTCTGGCAGGTTCACTACAGAACAACATACCCCAAGCATACCAACAACTATTTCTGCAATGGCTGAGGTGGCTAGAGAACCACCTGTTTTTAGGGTCCCCCTCCCAGAGCCTGCCATCCTCAAGGAACATTTGGTTTCTCCGGACTGGTGTTCTCTTCCACCAGCCCCTTTAATAGTATAGCCACTACCATAGCAGGCTAGGACCATTACTATTTTAACCAATCCCACCTAAATCTGCTCTTCAAAAATACAGTCCCTGTCTTCCTTAGGCTAACTCACACTTCATATAGCAAGCTTATTGCTGACAGATGCAAAGAAAACTATCATTCAGAAGTAATACTGAACTCTAAGCGTATCCCTTTAAGTTGATTTGCAAGCTTATTGGAGAGAACACTTAATACCTGTCAGCATCTTCTAGGCATTAGGTAACAGAAACAGTCAAATACTTTTGCAAGGATTCTGTCTTACATACCAGTAAAGCATATTTGGCTTTGACAAGCCTCCACCCCACAAATTTATTGCTGGTGTGAAATGATTATGTAATGGAAGACTATCAAGATGTAAAAGGGGAAAAATATATTTCCAATATTATTTTACATAGTATTTAACATTATTTTCAGGTGTCTCTATCTACATTTTAATATTGCAAATTTTCCGCCACTTTCTGAATGCCACTCCTAGAAAATAAGCATCTCTGAGGATCTTGAAAAAAAGTTCTTAATTATTTAAATTCTACCTAAGTGAAAACCTTTAAAAGAAGATTTGAGAAGAATACAGCAATCATGCAGCAGAAGAACTTGCATAGAGAATATTCAGCAGTTCAGAAACAGTTTTCTTTTTAAAGTCCAAATGTGTTCAATCTGTACGGAGTAGACATTTTGATGATTTAACAGGTACTTTGTTAAGACAGTGCTCTGCAGAGATGTACCTTCTGAATGAAGAAGCCTAAAAGAATGAATTCAAATTACATAAAATGAACTACGCAGTCTTCTCAACCTTACTTTTATTTGCCCTCAAGATGAGTCTAATGTCTTAGTAAATTCAAAGACAGGCCCAAAAAAATGGAACAGTACATATTTTTTACAAATACCATTGAATTAACACTTTTTTTTAGCCATCTGAATCTGTAAAATTGATTGCTGGCTGAATACAAACTAATTAAGTAATACACTATCTGTTGTAACTAATAAATACCATATAAAGGTAATATCTTTCATCCAAGTAATCATTGTGCTAAAACTTTGTTCCAGGCCTCTGTGTTGCAGTTTCCAGAAGATTTTTTTTTTTCATAAAACCTTTTCATCTCTCTCATAGACAAAACCTGCAGGTTATTAGGAAGACCTATCACAAGCAACTAATCCCCAAATCCCACGAACAAGTAAATTAAATTTCTTTCAAACAGCAGGTTTCTCACCTAACCTGCATTTTTCATCGTTTCGTATGATGGGGTTGTAACCAATAGCTAAACATATATAAATACATATGTACTATAAATACACACACACACTATAACTATTATACTGTAAGCACTGTTCATACTTAAAAAATTCACTGAAGACCCTGGCACTATATAACACGTTTAGTAAAACTGCAGATATTATCTCGGTCACACAGGAAATACTTGATTTATAACATATATTTTCATCCCAGATGAAAAGTCTGGGATGAAAGTCTAAATCTGAAATTTTATTTTTCACTAAGTATAAAATTCAAATAAATTTGAATGCAGAACCACTAAAATGTTTGAAACTACATCTGTCAGCAGCTACTTCCATGATGCATAGCAGTATTAGTGTAAGGAAAAACTGGTAGTGCAGTATAGAAGTTTGTCTAGTCCTAGTTCTTTCATTAGTTGTCCTTATGCAATATACATTATCTTAGCCAAGTTAAGGGAACTTTTAAAATAAAGTACTGTATATTCAAAGAACATGTAGAGCACCACTGTTACTTCATGTGCACTCCATTTCCTGTTCACCATAGATTTTGTCCAAAAGTATTCCAGTTTTGTCCCCCAAGACCAGAGAGGATGTCTGTTCTACTTTAGAATGTCTTTTGTTGAGATTCTGGGTTTACTTTTGATATAATAAGAACTGAAGCTAGACTACAGCAGGGGAAAATCTCTCCCGAAGAGCTGGATTCACTTGAAAGTTTAAACCTTGGCTCTCTGAAGCCCTAGACAGGAAGCATACAGTTGTGATTCTGTCTACTCCAAAAACCGCATCAGGGAAGATGGTAAAATCACAGGGTCCATTTTCCTACCCTCTCATTCCACGTGACTGAGGAGCAGCTAGGCTCAGCCACTTCCAGAAGAGTCTCACCTGCCACTAGCAAAGCTGTGTGGAGAGAGCACTTCCCATCAGAAAGGAAAAGCACCACCCTAAGCTCCTACTTGACAACATTAGTCCATCCCAAGCGTAGCCCTCATTCACATACCTGTCGTTCTGGACTGGAAAGAGTGGCAGAACTAAACCAGCAGACCTAAACATTCGGTTTTTATTCCAGAAAGATTTGGAACACCAAGCAATTAAACGTAGTAGCAGTGAAGTGAAAGCTGAAACCAGGAAAAGTTAAAGAGATTGCTTGATCTTATTTTTAATCATTCAGTAAAACAGGTCATAGATTAGATGTTTCGTGACCAAAATGCCACGAGAATCTTTTAGCTCATGAGGGGATGAAAACAAAACAAAATAGTCTGAAACAGACAAAAAAAAAAAAAGCAAAAGAAGTTCCTTCCTTGACAATCCCTCCTCTCTCCTCAGCCATTCAATATGATCCAAATACAAAACACAAATTCCTTAAATCTTCTGTAAATTGCAGTATTGATATTAATAAGGGCAAGAAACTCAGAGGATAGGAAATTTCTGACATCTCTTTAAAGTAATTTACTTTTTTAAAATAATATTAGAATAAAGCAGCTCTGAAACATCTTTCCTATTGATATTATATACAAACCTGAGAAAGAAGCAATTTCTGACAAATGCTGGCTTTCAAAATAAATGCTGTCAGCAATATGTAATGCATTCTGCAAAAATTTTTCTTTGTTTGTCTATTTTAATTTACTTTTGCCTAATTTACTTTTCCTTTCCCAGTTCCCTTGCTGAATTTGACACATCACTTCCTGCCAAAATTACAGAAACAGATTTTGTAGCTCATGCCGGATTATTCTCTCCATCAATTCGCCTTACTCCTCTGACCTTAGCAGGAATGGAAAGGAACGGAAAAAACTTTGGTGATTCTTCTAAAAAAAAATTCCCAGTAGGAAAAGAAGTGATGCCAAGTGCAGACAGCTTTAAAGAAGTTATTCATCCAGTGAAACTTTAAATGTATACAACACTGCTAATTCTAGAATGTTACAGTTTAGGAACTCATTTTTACAGCACTGCTTTTGTCTCTGCCAAACCCAGAGGGTTTAAAAGCCGAGCCTCTGTCATATTTTTCAACAAATTATATTAAAACATGCATTTGTCTATACGCATGATATGTTTTGAATAACATGTTTCAGTACTACCCAGTAAAAATTAGAACAATTACACATATTACTGTTATCCAACATAGAAAAGTTGATGAGATGCTCAGCATGAGCCAGCAACGTATGCTTGCAGCCCAGAGAGTCAACCATATCATGGGCTGCATCAAAAGCAGCATGGCCAGCAGGGTGAGGGAGGGGATTCTCCCTCTCTGCTCTGCTCTCATGAGAGGAGTGCCCGACCTTGAGTGCTGTGTTCAGCTCTGGGGCCCTCATTATAAAAAGACATGGAGACGCTTGAGCAGGCCCAGAGGAGGGCCACAAGGATGATCAGCGGGCAGGGGCACCTCTCCTGTGAAGGCAGGCTGAGAGAGTTCAGCCTGGAGAAGAGAAGGCTCCAGAAGACCTAATAGCAGCCCTCCAGTACCTAAAGGGGGGCTACAAGAAAGCTAGAGAAGGACTTTTTACAAGGGCGTATAGAGATAGGACAAGGGGTAATGGCTTTAAACACATAGAGAGGAGATTTAGATCAGATATAAAGAAGAAATTCTGTACTCATAGTGTGGTGAGGCCCTGGAAGCAGGTTGCCCAGAAAAGCTGTGGATGCCCCAGCCCTGGAGGTGTACAAGGCCAGGCTGGATGGGGCTTTGGGCAGCCTGGTCTGGTGGGAGGTGTCCCTGCCTACGGCAGGGGGTTGGAACTGGACGGCCGTTACAGTCCCTTTCCAACACAAACCAACCTATGATTCTATGATGTTAGTTACTCTAATTTATCCCTTCAATTTAATTTACGGTTCCCAGTTGGAACAATTATTTCCTAAGAATTTAAGAGAATTTCACTCTTACTGGCTTTAGAGTAGGGTTACATGAAAATACTGATTTTATGTGGTGACAATCAGAACTAAAAGGATTTGTTTGAAGACTTAGATGAAGCTGAATGTACAGCAATAAATTCAGATGTAGAGATTAAAATTTAGGAGACTCCAAACAGGGTTCCAGTGTACAATTCCCTTTTTTTCTGCCATTTATTATTCAGAGGTGCCAGATAGGACAGCTTAATGTCAGCATTATTTTACCTGTAAGAGAATATGCATATATGCTCTTGAATTCAATGCATATATACAAGAGGAAGAGTACAAATGAACAGGAAAGACATTATCATTCAAAGCTCAATTCATCAATACAGTACACAGAAATAATTATGTTGACCAGTTCTAGCATACCACCCCTCTTTCACAGCTGTTGAGCACAATGCAAACATTTTCAATCTAAGCTTCCACACATGAAGAAAAATAAAAAATAAAAAAATAGAATTATTCAGTCCCTGCATTTCTAATAGAAATACTGGAAAAATGCAGACAGCAGTGCAATAGCACAGCCACCTTGGGCAGCAGACCAGAAAGGTCTAGTACTTTCTACAGCATGTGAACAGAATGAAGTTAGAGATCACGGAGGAAAAGCAGCTCTTCAGGAAGAGAAAACGTTTGAAAGCTCAACTTCAGGCCATCACAGACTGAACTTGTGCAACTTTACTGAAGCCTGAGACACACACAGGATAATGGTGGTCTCAAGGAACATGGAACAACTTCAGCATCTTACCTGTACATTCATGAGTGAACACAACTGAACATCGCATATCGAATTCAGGCAGTGTCTTTTTAATATTTAAGCAACCTCTACCCATATTATAAATAATTTCTTCCAGGTTACCTGTGCTCTGATATTCACCACCTTTTGCTATTTATCAGTAGAATACTTTGTAAAAAGTTAAGTCCACACAAACCCGCTGCCCTTGATACTAATCAATTTGTACTTCTTTACAAAACCGAATTATGAAAATGTTCAAAAAAGCTTTCCCATATGAGATTAAAAAATAAAACAACAAAAAATAATAAATTCCTAGTTCACCTTTAAGATTTCTATTTATTCTTCAACATTCTGTTTCTAAACAACTCAGGCTCTTTGCAGACATCCATAAATTGAGTTGCAAAACTTCCTTCTCAAGTACACCAATACTAAAGCACTGTATTGTAGCCAGAAGAGCATGTAGCACCCTACTACTGGCATAGTAGTAAGCTGATTTGGGGTCAACACAGGATTATTAATTACATAATAACTACCAGTAAATATGTACATATTTCTTATATACATCCATAACTTATATATTTAATAGGTATAGAATAAAGGATGTTCCTAGAACCTATTTTTCTGACAAAATAGTTTCATTACACATTCAATACAGGATGCTATTATCAATTTTGTTTCTATGTGTAATGTGGCGGTGTTACCATACCATACCAATGGTGTTTACCATTGGCTTTTTTAGAAAAGCCAATGTCACAATAACATTAAGATTTCTAAATAGAAAATTTGATTGATGGACTAGATATTACAAAACATTATTCTCCTTAATTTTGATTAGGCTTATAATTCATTTTCCAGTTAATTCTTCTTGATGCTGCCTTCAAGGAGAACTGTTCTGTCATCAATGGCTAGTGTGAAAACAGTCTCCATGATAATTTTGAGAAGCTTTGTAAAAGATTTTTGACTTTACAATACCTTCAGACTTGATACTGCCTTGAATTTCTCTCCTCTTCCATTTTACAATTCAAATCACTTCACCTGTATTTAATCTGGTATTTCACTTTATTTTTTTCTTCATTGTTGACTGTTTCATGAAATCAAGATCATTCAATTTGTTGTTCATAAGACATTAGTATATTCTATATAACAGAAAGTCTGTCTTGTTGTATAAAATATCCCAGTTACACAAGAAGTTGTTCATGTTTGCATGCATTTTTCTTTTACTCTGAAATAAATGGAATTCAGACTGCTCTAATACCACGAACTTAAGGATCAATCTCTCATTCTCTTTGTGTGTATAACTTCCAATGCAAATGACAGTGGTACCTTAATTACAAAACTTGCAAAATTAGACTAAGAAGACTATGTGCAAAAAAAAGGAAGAAGCAGGGTTTAAAGAAAATTATCTTTGCCAAGTCTTCACTGTTATTAAACAAGAACCTGTGGCTTTAGATACTATCTACTAGTAATATCTGCTAACCTAGATCTTACTGTATGTACAGATCCCATTGATTTGCACTCTATAAATACCAAAGATTGACAGACACTAAGAGGAGATGTTTGTTTTATTACAGACATGATGAGAACCCAGTTTTTATTTTATGTGCCGATACCTTTAGCTGCCAGGATAGTACCACCTGTGTTAAAAAGAATGGCAACATTTCGAAAAAAAATAAATCTGTGAAAAATAGATGTAGTCATGCTTTTTCCTTCCTTGACTTTATTAATAATTAATACCACAGAAAAAGTAACCTCTCCCAGGCTTTGATTAATTTCCTTAGAGAAGCCACTTCCTTCCTAAGCCCATTCTACAAAAGGGCTTGAGATTTGATTTTTCAGTTTGCCAAAACTGTAAGATCAAAACAAAACCCATTTTCTTACAGAATTCATACCTTCTTGCAGGTGACTGCAAGACTGTTTAATCAAGTCAGGGGTTTTGAAATGACAGGTGCTACGAGCCAACTCTGCCCAATTGCCTAAGCTAACACACAGCAGCAAGGAGGAGAGTATAAACATACAGCAAGCAGGAAAAAGGCAAACAAAAGAAATCCTTAGGTCAACAACAGCATTGTTTTTACTTTGTCTATAGTGGTATTCACTACAGTTTTCTTCAGCTTTGAAACTCAAATTATACTTGTTTGGGTGTATATATATATATAATATAAATATATATCCCCAAATATATATTTGGGGATAAAAATCTCAAGGGCTTACCATCCATGAATATCTGTGCCCTGACAGTTAGCTAGTAGGACTTAAAGGAAGGATGAAGGATGAAAGAAGGAGAAAAAGTGCAGAAGACATTAATCTAGAGAAAATCCCACTTGACAAGGTCAGTGTAACACTCATTGTCTGTCTCAGGTGAGAAATTCAATAAAGTCAGGGGATAGCTTTTTGCAAATCTCCTGATGAATCTCTGCAACATCTCATTTCAAGAACAACTTTTATGGTTGGCACAACATAAAACACTTTGTGATAAAAGCTCTTGGAAAGTCTCACACACCTGCAACTGTCAGCCTTGAAACAACCAGAGAGTTTTGTTGCCTTGAAACTCTGTCAAAATTTGGTGATTCCACGAGATTTTTATAAAAAAGCCCCAACTGTGCAGAACTAATTTCTTGACACAAATTGTTTATTTGTATGACAATGTTTTCAGAACTCAGCATTGTACTTGGGGATATTTTTATTCATTCATGTGTGGCTACAGAGGTGAAGAGTTGCTGTTCTTCCTTAATGTAACATCCAAAGAGTGTTGCCTCTTTCTGGACTAAAAGCGCCAGAAGCCCAATATAATACCTTCCCCCCCCCCCCCCAGAACTCAGAACAAGCATATATTTCTTCAGCCCCACCAAACCAAGAAATTTAGCAATACCTCGTTATCAAAAGCAAAGTTTAAGCAACATAGATATCCCTACCCATCAAGATCCCTAAGAAGTATCTCACTGTATCTTTTGGGAACAGGCAGCCCAAAAGAAAAACAAACAAACAAAACAAAAAAAAAATGTCTGGTGGCCTAATATAGATGCACAGTTAGTGCACAGACATACTTTTTTCCCCCTCTCACTTCCAACTGGCAAGGCAGGAAAACTCAATCAGGGAACACATTTAAAAGGCTAGAATTTAATAATCTGACCTAATCAACAAAATTTTTGAAATTAAATGAAGGCATGATGTCACATATCCATCTGTCCCTGAAAAACAGGCAGAGCACTTGTTCTCAATGGGACTGGTCACAAATTTCTTGGATGTCCTTAATTTCACACCAGCAAACAATCACATACATGATGATTTTGTTCGCCAGTTAATGCATTTAATGCTGTTTCAAGCTTCTAACACCATGAATTCAACTAATTCTGTACTGAAGAATTCCTGAAGAAAAAAAAAAAAAAAAATACTTCAAGGGCTACATGGTCAGAAGCTTTCAGATTAAAATTCTGGCAACCTAAGGAAAACCACCTGTGTTGCTGCCACATACAGTAAGCTCACAGAAGAACCTTAAGTTTAGTTTCAATCAATTCATTCTATGTCCTCCATAAATTGAGTATTCTTATTAAATAGTAAATGAATCTTATGACGAGAAAGAATTGGTTTATGAGTTAAATACCCTATTCTTTTACCAACCAGTTTACCCATCCCTAATTACTATCTTGTATAAAAACAAGCAGTGGCTGGTTAACTGTTGGTATATGACCACAGCTCAGTGGATAGAACCAGCCAGGTTTCATTTGCCTAAATGACTCTAACTATGTATCCTCTTAACTTGAAGGCACATGATGTGCAAGAAACTTGTTTCTGTGTTTTGATTTCATACTTTTTCTCCCTCCTTGAATCTTCCCAATTTTATGTGGAGACATTCTGGAATTAAATAAATGTATAGTCTGACCTTCAGACTCTTTCATTTCATAAACATAACAAATATTGTAATCTGACATTGCCAAGCAGGTAACAAGTTGTGACAACCAACTGGCAACTATGCATAACATTATACTCTTCTAAGCACAGGCCTATTCACATTCATCTTACCATTACCAGTTCAGTCCGTTAGACTGTTTTATTTTAAGATTAAAAATTATATATATGTATATATATATATACACACACAGCTACAGAGCTTCATTAAATCTAGGTTTCCTAAATTGCAAGGTAACACTTGTTCCTGTAACCACTGTCCTCAGACCACATTGATTTTAAGCAACTGTTTATAACCCAACAAAGAGAAGCCCAAACTAGCAGGCTGGACTGCTGGTGTAGCACGGGGCAAAGCTGGATCCCCAACAGCAGGGCCAGTCCCTGTTCGAAAAGCTTCCCCCAGAGCAGCCTGGTCAGTCCAGGCGTACAGCAGCACAGCACAGCCACTCTCCTTCTGGCATCTCGCTGCATGCTGCAAGCACAGCCTGAACTCTCTGGGAGCAGGTACTGACTGTGTGATTTTTGAATGTCTCCAGCAATGAGGCCTGACCCAGTTACAGCTTCAATTTAACCCCCACTGATATTACTGTAATATAAAATCCTGATAATTAAAAAGGCAGATGGATTTATACCCAGCATAACGTATTCTTAGCTATGTAGACTAAAATTTATTTTTCACTTGATCTCAAGACAGCTGGAGGCTATTTAAAGAACTTTTAAATATGTTAATTACAGCATATCAGCTGCTTCTACTTCATCTTTGTTCTGTGGGTTTTTTTCCTCCTTAAAAACAGTATGCACATTAAAATGCTAGCATATGGTACTGGCTTGAAGAACAGCTGCCCCCTTAATCCCCAGTGCTTAAGAGAGAACACACACAATACCCAAACAACCTTAAGAGAGGTCAGTTCGTACTTCAAGATTTTTGTCCTATTTTGGACTTAAGATAAAGCATTTAAAAGAAATAATCAAATAATCCCATGATCTTTACATTTCAAATTCCTTAGTAGCAGTAATTAAATGCTTTCTTTTTCCTTCCATTTTTATTATTTTTCCTACTTAACAGAATGGACTAACCATGTTGTGTTTGTGAAAGGCACCAGAGCAGTAGCCCTAGAAACTCAAGTCCAATTAAGCTGTTTTCAGAGTAACTTCCTTTTTATCCTGCCATTATGTAAACAGATGATGGCAACCACCCAAATTGCATTAAGGGTACTCATAACAGCCAAAATCTGCTTCTTGCTGAAGTCGAGGGTCCTGATCCCTCATGCTTTTTATTTCCACTTTTCCCACACTATCAGAGAAGGGACAACATGACAACTCATGCACCCAACTACTCCTTGCAGAAGTGATCTTTAGCCTTGGTAAGGGAAGTGCACTTCAGCCCTATGCTACAAGCCAGAAGCTCTGGTTGTGACACTGCAGCAGGACACACTGCCCCTGTCCCTGCTATACCACAGACAAAAGATTTCCTGTTTTTCATAGCTTCCGGAGTCACAGAACAAAACATAACAAATCCTTCCTGTCCATTACTACTTCTTTATAGCATTGTTTTTTCATTTTTCTTTGCATTTTAAAATAAACTGTAAGCTAACAGTAAGCTTGTAACAGAATAATGCTGAGTTGACCCTGAAACTACCACAATACATTTGCTAACGCTCTTTTCCAGCTCTCTTCTTGCATTAAGTCCGGAGCTGTCAAATTGTTGCTGTTTTACCTGGAAGCTCCTTTAGGTTTCAAGCAATAATACTCACCATGAAGCTGTATGCACCTAATTTTACACAAATCACTTGCCAAACAGCACAAGACTTTTAGGATTAAAAAAAAAAAAAAAAATGTGCCACGTGCATGATGCATCGTTTCTGTGATGCTGCACTGAAATCTGCACAAAATAAGTGAACTCAATTTATTATTCCAGTACCCAGCAGAACCAGCAGCCTGAATAAAAAGCTAGAACCAAAGTATCTGCTTTCTAGTACTCATAATGGCTTATTGCTCATAATTCCCAAATGGCAACAGAAATCACTTGCTGTAGTTCTCCTATTATATAAATTAACACATCCAAACTGCATATAAACATTTTGTTTGCTTATTAGCCTCCTAGTTTGTCTTACGCATTATGTGCTGGCCTAGAGTCTGCAGCATTATGACAACTGCGCATACTGCGCCACAAGTCTAATATTTAAGAGTTTTTTTTTTTTTTTTAATCAGCCTTAGTGTTCCAAGTAAAAAGCTCATTAAGATGAAGACGATTAATTACCAGTGAAATGGTGGATTATTATAGATGCAACTAGAATACAGAGCCATTATGTCAATGCATTTATACACATGCTTTGTAGAAGCAACAATTAGTCAGGGCAGGTGATTGATAATCAAAAGAAATTTTCTTACAATAAGTTTTTCCACCTCACAGGGGTTAACATTCTCACATGCAATTCTAGGTTAAAAATTTGATTACTTGACAGGAATAAGAGGCAAAATATATATATACAATAAAAGTTTTCTCAGAACATAGGGCTTCAACAGTAGACTGTACTTCCTATCTTGCAAGGAAGACACTTGTTCTCTCTCATACTTTCATGCCTATAACTAACAATAATAATCATGCTAAAACACTGACACAAACATCTTGGGACTGTATATATTTCAATAATACAGCCTACATATTGTTGTTCTACCTCATCTAAAAAGTCTGTCAACAACTAAAACCCAGGATATAAACCTAAGTGAAGCTTGGGGATGGACACCTTTCATTTGGAAGTACTTCTGCTGTAAAACTGCAAAACAAAGAGCTGAAACACCTGTTCTTAACTTGAAGCATGCAGTGAAGCCAGCTGAAAAGTCAGCAGCTTGAATCACTCCACTAGGAGGAAAATGTTCAAGAAACAGGTCATTAACATAAGCATAATGGAATTAAGGTATTAACAGAGTAAATGGCAACCCAGCTCCTCTCTAAGTTATACTGCAGTCTGAGTAAATGCAATCTTAATCAGATAAAGAAATAATGGTCAGTGTTTGGGGGATTTTAGAGGTGAAGAGGGAGAGTGGGAGAAAGGAAAGAATTTTGCTTTTAAACCTGCATTAGGAAATTGGCAATTCTTGCAGAGAGGGGTATTAATAATTAAACAGAGCTTGTGGATTGAAAAAACAATCAATAATATACATTAAGATCAGACATTCCTTAAAAAAAATAAACAAATAAATGCAGGTTTCAGAGGTTATGTATTCATATACAAGAATTTCTATTTACACCCCTAACATCTGACACTACTATATCAAATTAATCCTAACCTTGAGACTTTTCAGACTATAATTCCTTACAATGTTATAAGCCTGAATTCATTTATAAAATATTACTAGTTGCCTCCAGTCATTTCCTTTAGTTTTTCTCTAGTCAAAGATTTAAGGGCTTTTTTATTTTGGTGTAAAGAATGTAAAGCATTTAATGAAAATGAAATTTTAAAAGGCAGACAATTGCCTTCTGTCACAAAGTTGCTAGGACATTCCTAGTAAATCATGAATTAAAGTGGGTTCTACTATGTTAAGTATCAGCTTGATTGAAAAACAGGAATTCTTGCTCACATATAGTACTACTACAATTCCTAAGACCTTTATTCACTGGACAGTGATTCTTTGCAATTCATTTGAGGAAGGTATCCTAGCAAGATATAAAACTTCTGCTATAGCACTAAATTAAACTAGAGAAGATCCTAGAAAATATATGCTTTAGAAAGCAATCATGCCATAGTCAGCAAATGGAGTAAGATTTTTAAGAATCTACGGTCATTGCCAAAACAATTCACAATTGTACAAAATTTGCTGGCTGAACTTTTGCTTACATAATGCAAAGCTGCAGAGTTGACAACACCACAAACTGATGGCCTATCAGAATTTCCCATGCTATGACAGATTTCTTTTTTAATTCCCTATAAATTTGCTCTCAAAAAGAAATGTAGCACCTTTCTGTCAAATCTGGCATATTTCTTAGTTACTATTTTAAAAGGATAAGGATTGTCCAATGCAAAGACAATAAACATAACCTCATCCAAGTTAATAGCTGAAAAGAAAAACAGTAGGACCCCAGCCTCAATGACCAGTCCCAGTGCCTATTTACCAAACTGTCGTGAGGTCCATCAGCATTTTACTGGAGCAGTTAGCCTACAATTTGACCCTAAAAAAGAGGAGACAAATATGTTCTCTGACAAAGATGACTCCTAACAAAAATAAGGAAATAATTTAGTTATGAAAGTAAAAATAAAAATAAAAAAACACACCACTCATTAAAGGTATAATAACACTTATCTTCTTGATGCAAACATTCCTTTAGCAATTCCCTTCACTGCAAAGGGCTCCAAAACAATATCAAGTTTCTGCACTTTGTCTCATAGAAATATTCATAGACAGGCTGATTACAATGTATCTCAAACACATTTTGCCACATAAATATAATGATTGATTGGATTTGACAAGCCTCTTTCTAGAACAGTATACACTGAAGCTTTTGTTTAGGGATATTAATCAGCTCAGGAAGCCAAATGTGTCACCTGTGCCAGAATGAAAGAAAAATCATCCCCACCTGCTGGTAGAACAACTACCAGTAATACCAAAAGGGAGAACCATTAATTGAGAGATTTAATCCAGATCCCAGCTATTCAGGGTGGCAGACTTTCACCAGACACTCGTCTTTCCTGTAACTGATCACTCTATTAGCAATAATGATCCTGCCTGAATGGCTGTGAAAATCCAAACTGTCCAAACTGAAACCTGTAATGGCTTTCTGCAAACTAAGAACAACAAATCCAGATAAAACTTATAATTTCCATCCAGTCTGGTCCAGAAACCTTGCATTTGCACCTTAACATACCAAGTGAAGAAAGCATAGACTGCACTGAAAACATCTATATATCCTATAAAGCAAGACTTAATTTAAGAATAATTAAGAAATGTAAGTGTCAGGGAATAACATATCAAACTCTTTAACTGCAGCTTGGCCATCAGCAAGGTTTATTCACTTTCTTAGCTACCACTGGGCAGAGGAAGGTTAGAACATTGCTGAATACCTGTTCTCAACTTTAAGTTCCTAGAGAATGGCAAATGATTATGCACAAATCATCTGGTAAATTTAAGTGGTAAACTAATGCTCTGAAGCAAGCCAAAATGCTGTCCTCAGCTGAAAAAGGCTTATCTATTATGGGAAGGTAACGATGCATCCTAAGCAAACGTGAAAGTCACTCAGGTAGTCAAAAAATTACTCTCCATTAGTTTAAACACTGAAACTTTAATCTGTTCATACATATCTGGGACCACAACATGAGGCTTTCTTTACAAGCAACAACTGAAAGAATTACATGTGATAGCAGCTGTTCTTCCTTCTAAAGTGATACATCTGGACATTCCCACAGCTACACAGATGTTTTCTAAAATACTTTGCAGATCACTGCCTGACATATCTGAACATTTTTTCCAAACTAGGTCTTGCAACATTTCACATCTGTTAGATGTACGCATACATTTTTACATAGTTATTACATATATACATACACATAAATATCCACAAGACCTTCACAACAGTTTCTGCATAGGATGATTGTTTTCAACATCCTCACTTCTATTTAGGAAACCCACCTCCCTCCAGACTGTACACTTGCATACCCTATATAGACTAAAGACCTCTAGCCTGATTATCAAATCCCTGTGAGATTCTGCAACAATGGGTGTCTCACAGCCTAAAGCCAGCATGGTGACACAGAGAACCAAGTAATTTGAAGGAAGTCAGTTCATGGGGCAATGTATGTTTTCACATTTCCAAGCTTACAATAATTAAGCCCAATACTTTAAGCACACCCCCTTCCCCTGACTACCTTCCCAAGCTCTGCAAATATGCACATGCAGCCTGGCAATTTCCCATCTAGATTTCACTTTTTACATTCTCACCCTTGTAAATGGCGCAGCGGGCTCCTGAAACAAAGACTGATGTGAAGAGCCAGCTTACCATTTTGCTTTCCCCCCCTCCCAGAGATGCTTGAATTCAACCACCACTGTGCTTCTAAATCACTACATTCAAAAGACCGTATGATCTTTGTTGTCACAGGAAATCCTGAAACTGTGGTAAATGGATGCCTAGCTCAGAAGATACTCTGCGCAATGTATGAAGATAGCAAATACACCTTCTGTCTCATTCATTACTGCTGCTAATTTTGCTGTGTCCCAGTTTTTCAGCCACCTGCAATCAGAATTCAGTTTAGCTGATAAAAAGCAAATATCCTGCAGTACAAACCAGGAAGTTGCAGTCTTACTAGAAGAATGAATAGCTCCTTTTCCGCATAGGAGTTCTTTTCAAGAAGCTTAGAAAGGACACCAGGACACAATTAAATCAGCTCACTGAGCACAAGGATTGACAATGCCAGTTTTCCTGTGGACTTGCCTCTGTGCCTGTGAGCTCCTTTGAAGATTTCCCAATGTCTAGGAAATGACTGGGGGCATATTCTGATGGCTAGTAGTAATAAATGCAACTCTCCAACTGGCACAAGGAGAGAAATAGCCTCCATCATCTCTGGGGAAAACCATATGGATATAATTATTTCTAAGATTTTTTATTCTGACACCCAGCAACTTGTCTACTAGGTTCCAAAGTTACTAGAAAGGTAGGCTGCTGAACGGAACACTGTTTTCTTATTAATTCAGATTCAGAAGTAAAAGATGGAAACTTGATTACTAAACCAATCAGGTAATTGTTTTTTTTTCCTTTTAATGTCAATCTTCCTAGTAATGATTTGAAGCCAATATGTCATAACCAAATTTTATTGTGTGACTTCCTCAGAGTTTTGTATAAGTTTGCCTTTTACCTATAGTTCTCTTAATAGGAAAAGCTACATGGCATGGCAGTATAGTATAATTACAACTTCCAAATCTGAGATCAAATGATTGTATCTAAAGTCTGGTAAATCTAGCTTAGCTGAGTTTAGTGAAATGCAAAAAAAAAGCAAAAAACAGTCATGCCTTTCATTAGGACAAAGGCATTTTAGTTTATTTCATTTTTGGAGCTGCTAATGTGCTAATGCACGTTCTAACAAAAACATGGCTTGACATGAGCTATCCTGAAAACAGATATCCCACAGAGTCCTGTGAAAATTTGTGTAGCCAAAGCAGCATGCTCAGGTCTCGATTTTCCCAAATTAAATATTGGGATTGATACTTTCATTTGACCACTTAAGGAGAGTATAAGATTTCCACTTGTGAAGTCTGAACAGAATAACAAGTAATTGTAAATATGCAGGTTTCTTCCAGCAGGGACTTCTGCTCTCAGTGTTACTTGCATTGTCTGACATCACTGAGAGTTCCAAACACACTGCATAAAAGGACGGATTGTGCCAACAACATTAAAGGTATGCCAGAGCTGTCTGTTTACCTCAAGGGGGCTAATTCCTGTCACACTGCTTTCTCTGTTCTCTGGTGTAAACCAGGAATGACTCAAGCACTGTATTTATACAGGTGTGCAGTTCAGTGAGAAGAAACTCCCTGCTAGAAGGAGCTTTGGTTTACCTTCCTTCCTAAGAAGCAACAAAAACTCGTTGTTAATCATGTTTAAATTTGAATCTTGAGAAAATTATAAAGCAACATACACTTCACATATTGAAGAAGTACAACTTCATAAAATTTCCGTTTTCTTTTCATTTTTTTTTGTTTTGTTTTTGTTTTTAATTTAAAGACATGACCACTTATTTCAGTGAAGCAAGCAGGATTTCTCGAGTTTAAAATAAACTCAGTGAAAAGGGTATGTTTTCCACCTTGCATTGAATTGGCCCTTGTAGGTAAATTGCTTGAATAAGCTCTGCTTGTTGGATGATAATTGAATGAGCTTGGGGAATTTTGCCAGTTCCAGGTGCCTGGGAGTTAGGAGAAAATAACATCTGTTCTCATCAAACAGCAAAAAGGCAAATTACAAGTCACTCTTAATAAATCTGGAGCATGAACATTAAATAAAGAGTAAAAGAGATACATTCAAAATATTTTCCTGAAGTAAAAATATATTATTTTTATTAACTTAATTTAGGAAATATATGCTCCTACATCTTACTTTGCCATTTCATTTATATATATATATATTTTGTGCCATACTTGCTCTGTCATAGCTTACCATTGTGGCTAAAATTCTTACATTCTCTGCACCATGTTCATTGTCAAAACACCCAGACAATTATGCAGCTACACACTGACACATGCAAGAACAGCCTGGCTAGCTAGATGCCTAAGCACAAGTTTTAAAAATAGACACAAGGCAGAGAGTGCACTTCTAAGTATTTGCAAGTGCCTGTAATTTGACACAGTGTTTTGTATAGCCCATGTAATAATTACATTATGTTTTATACTTGAGGATACTTTGACTCTTTTATTACTTCTTCTTCTGTGTACTTCAGACCCAGTTGCTTACCTGGTGATATGAGAAAAGTTACTCCATAGACACGAGACAAGCAAGACTTGCTCTCCTTGAACCAACCTGGCCCCTGGATACACAGGGCAGAATTCTGGGACACCAGAAGAAAAGGACAGGGGAAATGAATAGAATATTAAAAAAAATAAAAAATAATAAAAAAAAAAAGTTCTGCACAGATCATCCCTCCCACCTTCAAGCCTCACAACACCTCAGATGAATGAATTACTGCATTGCTGTGGCATGGCAATTATAGCAATTTATGTAAGCCCAGCAGAGGAAAGAATTTAGAGTGAGAACTTCAAGTGCATTCATGCTGACTAAGATCTCAGTCCAGGGACCCTCTGTTATGTGGAAATAATGTAATACATAAATACATACACAAACACAAAAAAAGGAAAATTAATCTTTAACAACAGCTGAAGGTTTTTAATATATGGAAAAATCTTAAAAAAGAACAGCCCCTACTGGGATTTGCATGTTTTTGCTTTTGTATGAAGACTTCATATCTTTTTAGTAGCATAAAAGCTGCAAACATACAGTACCTGTGTAGACAGCTTTACAGCTTAAAGTTTGTCTTAACTGGAGAGTCAAAACCTTAACTCAATTGCTGAAGATGAAGATATTTAGATTTGTCTTCCACTGAATCTGTGGAAACACACAGTATAGATTTAGAATAAGGCTTCCTTCCTGTACCTTCCTCTCCCTAGACAGCTGGACAACCTTCTGGAAACTTACATGGCATTCCTATCTGACAAATCCACCCTAAAAAGCTAGGTTAAATGCACAAGCTCTTTATCTTAACCTGCATATTTCCTATTTTTGTCCCACACCTGAAACATGCTGACAGTTTAAAAACTGGGAGCATATTTCCTAGCTTCAGCACAGCCAATCACAGCCTAAAAGTTGTCCAACACAAAGATAACATGTAATGAAAAAACTCACATTCAATTGAGATCTTGCCACTTTTATATTTACCACCTCATTATATTATCCAGTGTGGGGCAGGAGGGAGAGGCATTGCTGTAACCTATGCTTCAGTCCACAGAGCTACCGACTGTGATCAGTATTTCACCACTGGTTGCCACGCGAAGAATATTTTGGGCTAAATGGCTGATTATCCATCAATTCCTGTACAACTGATACAGGTGCTAGACACAGAGCCATATGTGGCAGAGTTTGTAATGAAACTTTCACACTATATTGGCTGGACCCTGAGTGCTTTTTTGCTGAGGTCAATGTATCTTTCTCTATGTTACTAAGAGTTACCAATATTTGTCCAGGTACTGCAAATTTTTGCAAGACTGTAGCAGAAGCTTTTATTTCCCTCTTAATTTCAGAAGACAAAAAGAAATATTCTTTGAAATATATTTAGACTAAACTCTTTTTTTTTAAAAAAATGTTAATTTTCAAGAATGTTGCCAATCTGTTTTTAGCAGATGGTTTGCTATTTAATGACTCTAGGCAAGGCAGAAAAGCTTTAATCAATAGAATCAAAAGAAATGCGGAGAAATTACGTGCAATTTTATAAAAATCAAAGGCATTTCCTACATATTGTCAAGCAGACAAAAACATATTGACATGTTGTTACTGCAAGCAGCCAAGGAATTGTTTCACACATTACAACTACCTTAGATTTCCTTTTATGTGTTTTCAAGTCTCCAGGCTTCCTCATAACAAGGAGTTTTCCTCTTTCATAAACTTAAAAATTCTCCACCACTAGCTTATTTCTTAATTATGAGAATAGAATCTAGGGCTGAAGGATTAAAAATTTACTCTCAAGAGCTACAATTTGCAACATAGAGAGCTCTACCTTTGCTTCCGTCTTGAAATAAGAAATCAATGTCATGGCTCCCCACTCTCAGTCCATGACCCGGTATTCTACCTGCTTCTACAGTAGTCAATCATCCTGAAACAGGTCTCCACTAATAAGTAGCAAAACATGCAGGGTTCACTCTATCCATCAGCTAATTTCTCAGTTACTGCAGAGAGCATTAACAACTGAAAACCCAACTCTAACACACTTCAGGCAATACCTGTCATTTGCATTCACTGACTACAGGAGTCTGTTCATATTGCCACCACACTGAGATATTATGCAAACACGCTGCCACTTGGTCTAATCAAGTTCTTGCTACAGTGCCTCTATTATCATCCATGAACTCTACCATGTCAGCCCAAATCAGGCAATGGTGAAGATCCTTCCTACCTCTAAGACAGGGTATATGGATCATCAGTATAGCGATTACAAACACCTCCTCCACTCCCCTCATGTTTATATATAGAGGTATTATATATAGAATATATCATATACATTAAATATTTGTATATAAACCTCCACATTCTCTTGTATATTTTTTTTCCTCAAATGAAATTAAGAGGAATAGAATGAACCCTATAAAAGTGTTTTTTATAACCACTTTCATTTAAGAAAAAAGCTATGCTGATAAATTCATTTATGTTGATAGAATTCTCTTTATATGAAATATAACAATAAATCAGTGAAATGGAAATGCTTCTATACCAAAAGCATTCCTGTTACACAGCCTGCATTTATGGAAAAGAAAGCTGTAAGTGGAAATGATCTATCCAAACATAAGTCTTCGGTCACCATTTTGCTACTGCTTTTTTCTGGCCTTGCTTCTTTAAGTGCAATTCAAAAGTTTTCCTGGCATTGTATGCAGCTTTATACATCTCTTTGGAACTTCTGTTGTTGTTGGGTTTGGTTCTTTGGTGTGTGTGTGTTTAATGTTTAATAATTTGAAATTCATTTTAAACTTAAGAGAGCTTTATAACCACAATAAAATATCAGTTAGAGACAGGCTTAAAATCTGTTACATTCCAGTTTAATGATGTCATAATCAGTTATGGCTGACGTTGTAATGTCACAGAGTGCTAACTTTGCTGCCTCTTGAAAGAGGAGGACATCAAAAACAACAATACCTGATTGTAACATGGGAGATGAATAGGGATATGATTTTCATGTAAATATCAGTATCTTGCTTATGAATTTCTGAACATATGCAATCTGAGTATTTCTTATTTCATTACAGCAACTACACATGCTTAAGATTAAAAAGTCTGCTTTAAAATACCAGCATAAATTAGATCTAATGGATTTAAGACTTGTATTTCTGAATGCTAGATTTCAGTTTAATTAATGCAAGAAAATATTTAACTGGTTTGAAAGCAACAAGAAAGTAAAAGGCTTTCAGAACTGAACCAGAAATGATGCATTGTTTCTTCCCACTCCATAGAAACTCAATATGCCTTGCTTCATCAGCTTCAATAACACTAGTGGAAACTATTGAGGTTCCACTTAATAACTGTAGTTCCAGATTAACTAAAACGGCATAAAACATTCACAGACTCTTTCATAGCCTTTAGCTTTTTCTATACTTCTCTCCTCCTGCACCCTCCTCACCTTTACACATGAAGTAAACGCATCTTCTAATAAAAAATACCACAAATTACAGCATACTACTCCCCCACCCTTCATTTAAGATGCTTAAAATATTCATGTTAGCACAAGTAGAAGAGGGAAATGCTGTTATTGTAATCATGCATTGTGTGATCATGCAATATACAGCTGCTAAATTGCAAATACCTCAGAGAAAAACAAACAGATAGAAAAAAAGTCATTTTAAAAATTATGCTGTGCTCTGTTTCACAAGTCCTATTTATTCTGTGCACATGGAAATCTGAATGGCATTTTCTCTAACCATAATCTTATTGCAATGATAATCCTGTAATGGATAGGTACAGATTCACTGGGTCTGCTGTGCTGGAAAAGTTTATCTGTCAGTTTTTCTTTTACCTACAGCATGCCAAAGTTTCTTGCAAAGCCTGTGGCAAGTCATGACTTGATGCAGAAAGAAAAGCTTCAAACAAACGTGAATCCACCATGAAAGTGGGGACTGATAATTCAGTGCATTAGTTGGATGATTCATGAAACAGATCTCTATGTAGATCCAGATTTCAGACAGACAAGTAACAGAGCTGTTTCCCCAGCCTAAAAAAAATAAATCTATATTATCTCCCTGAAGTGAAGGCTAGAATTGCCTAGAATCTACAAATATTATCTGTATTATCTATGAAAAAATAGAAATACTATCTCTTTTTCTTACATTGTCCAGAAAGCTGCTTATAGAAATCCTCTTTTCTCAGAGATCACCTATGACAGTTCTAATAAAAGGAAAATCCAAACACTCACATTTTAAATAAGGGTTTTGATTTGGAGGAATTGAGAGGAAAAAAAAAAAAAAAAAAAAAAAAAACACTAAGATTTCCATTCCCCCTCCCACATTATTTGAGACCACAAATTTCCAAAAGATCCAAGCAGATAATTGTGCAATTATGTGGTATTTTAGATGTGCTAATTATAACTTGCATGTTAAGAGAGGTATTTACCTCATACTTCAGAGCTCATGTCAGTCTCAGTATCAATCAGGCCCAGACCTATGGTGGGAGAGCAGATGTGGCTACCACCCAGTACTGCCATGGTTGCCTTCAGCAGGATTTGCACATTTGCATGCTCTCTCTAAGCTGTTACTGCTGGGACAAGGGAAGACCTTTTGTCCATCCAAGCAACTCTAGCAGACAGTCAAACCTGCTACCAACAATGTGTATAAATTTGGCCATACTAGTTCCTATAGCCATCTCCTCTGCCCAGTTCCTGCTGACCTTTCCATAGAGACTAGGATCTCTTCCACTACATATTGCACAATGATTGCAAGACAGCTGGGATTTCAGCTATCTGCCACGGTGCTATTGTGATAGAAATAACATAGTAAAATTTCATGTAATTTCAGTAGAGAAAATAGTAAGAATCCATCATGGATTTGAAAAAACAGTCTCACACTTTAAAGGCTGAGAATTTCACGGTAGCAACTTGGATGTTCCATCTCCATATTAAGATGGACGGATAGAAAGACGGACGGACGGACAGACAGAAAGAACATTCTTATTTGTTCATTTTAAAAGCCAAGTAGAGGAGCTGCTGGACAGCTGTAATAATTGCAGACAAGGTTTTGGCTCCTGAACATCCCTGCCTTTGCTCAAGAAACTACTGCACAGAAAACACACCTGCCCAGTGGAATTGTTTAACTGTAGTCAGAATAAAATTAACAGTAATAGCTGCATGAAGAGAAAACCTAAGTTTTGTGTACCTGGCAATTTCAATGTTTGTTCAGTGTAGTGTCCACACTGTCCTACCAGAGCCTGTTATTGAACTATTTCTCATGTCCCCAAAAGAAAAGGATCCCAGAAGTTTCTAAAGAGAGACTACAGAGGTAGCACTGGAATGCCAAGGGCAGCACAGAAAAATTCCTCAACAGGTGACGGCAGTGCTCTTGGACTCTGCCCATAATATGGCTTAGCAAACAAAGCAAGGAAGACAAGAATATGATTTTAAATACAAACAGATGAGGGAAATTAAAAGTAAAAATAGTTTGTCAGACAAATGAATTTGTTTCAGAGGAGGCATGACAAGATATGAACTGAGATTTCACTCTTGTATTTGAATGAAATTTCATTAAACAAGTAGATTTGCCAGTTGTAGACCAGTAAATTACTTTGGCTATTCTGAGCAGTCACCCAGAATCTGCTCAGAGCTTGGGGGCAATCCTAAAACATCACAGCCCTCTGCAGTAGATCCAATCTCCAACCTCTGAGACAAGCATATCTAACAACATAATCTTATAGCTTCATTAAATGAGGGCAGCTGTTAACCAGCGAGAGATGATTCGTGTCCCTTGTCAAACTCCATACATACATTAGCAGCTGATGAACAAGTTCCTGGGCTGCTCTAATGGCAACAAAATATTTTCCAGCATCCTTGGGAGGGTAGCTAAACCATCTTCACAACTGCCACATCTATCTTAAAATCTGAGCCTAACATTCTCTTTTTTAGGTCCCCACAGGTTTTTTTTTGATCTAGCTTGTCTCTAACATTCAGATTGGTAATAGTAACTTATCCCATCATACTGCAGTTTATGTATGCTTTCATGGTATAATGCTGATGACAAGACCTTTCTGTTGAACACAGAACTAAAGTTAACTCCTTCTGTGGTCTATCACAGGCAAAGGAGCAAGGTTGGGCAGGCAACAACTTAGTCTTTTTGGCCCTAGAGGCAATGAAGAAACTTAGGTCATGCCAGGTTCAGCAATAAACAAGTTTTAGCCTCTGAGTTTACAATATAATGGAAACCCTTATACTTTGCACTCATGCACTTACAAGTTCAGAACCTGTACTACAGGATACAGAGGATAAAACCCTTTCATGAGCATTGAGCTCTTGTAACAGGAAAAAAAAAAAATCAGCCACACAAAAAAATAGTCAGCCATACAAACAATACACAATGTGATTCTAGAGTTTTGGCCTGTTCCTTAAATGGAAGGAATAAATACCATCAGCATGTAAGAGCCAACTCTCAAAACAGTCTTGAACTCAGTATACAATAAGTCTTGCATTTGTTTCTGGAGCACAGAGAGCATAGCTGGTGTATAGATACAGACATCTTTTCCTGAGCTAGTGAACAAGAATGCATGTATCACATCATATGGCTGCCTCAGCACCAAACTCCTTTAAGTTTTAGATCCTGATAGAAGTCACACCTCCTTTCACTCTCTTTGCATGTCCTTGCATGCAAGAACAGCTAATTGGCAGATCACTATCAACCCCAGGCCACAGAATGCCCAAGTGGAAGAACAGTTGTTACGTTGGACTGCTAATCCAGGTATTGCCATGAGAGAATGTGATACCAGGGCCAAGCTCATCTCACACACAATACACAATTCCCAACAGCTACATGTAGGTCTTGCATTACATTTTTTATACACATTAATCTACATATTGGTCATGTAGATAAGATCACTTATTAGTATTAAAAAGGGAGTAACAGCTTAGCAGAAACTCAAAAGAGCTCAGTCTGAATCTCAGCACTGCTGCAGGCTTCTTGTGTCAACCTGAGCAACATTTTCTGAAGTGATACCTACCCAGCATAAACAAAACACTGAGTCCAGAACCTCAAGCAGAATAGCTATCACCATTTCTGCACAGCCCATAAATCACCTGCTCAAAGACTGTAGCACACAATCCACTCTTTTCACTGAAGCTATGCCATTATGCAGAGATAACAAACAGCTACAGAAGTGATCTTTTTTCAGATAGAAAAGATGAAATTGTCCAGCTTAGAAATAAGAGAACTCATGGAGGGCATAAAAATTTTGATTTCCAGCCATGATTCTCAACATACTTTTTAACCTATTGTTGAAGACTTTCATATGAACTACAGAAATTACCTACACTGAAGGAAACAGAATCCAGGTCAATTCTCTTCCCAACTACAAAGCTTTCTCTTGCTCAACATGCACAATCAACCAAAAAAAAAAAAAAAAGTAACTATCACACCATTCACATTATATAAGCCTAATTAATTAATACAGCAATCTAGCTGATATCACCATAAGGAAAGAAAATAATAATAAACAACTGTAATCAAGAAAGGAATTACTCAATCACTAGTAATAAAATGCAGCTACTTTATTAAAAGTGAGCCTAGACCTCCTCAGTTTTGTTTACTGTGTCCTAACCATGGCAAAATAAATCCTTGGTGCAAGAATCACCAAGAAAGAATACCTTTAATTGCTTTCTAATTATATTAAGAGCACAAAAAAGTTAGCTTCAGTAATACTAATAATGAATTATCAAGTTGCAGTTATATTGATCAACGTAATTAAGTCCCCAGTAGATGGTCCTTGAACTACCTGTACATCTAGCAAGCCTTGAAAATTTACAACATTTTGAATCAGACTTCTAACTGAAAACACTCTATTAAAGTTTTCTTTAGTACAGCCATTCCTAAGCATGGAAGAACATAAAAGTTAAATTCAAATTAATTAGCACTGACATGCAGCAATCCAGAATGACTTGAGAAATCACAGCCTAAAGAGAAAAAATAATGGGATTAATCCTGCATGTCTCACACATCCAAGTAGTTCATTCTCTTGCATTTAGTTACATTGGGACAGTAGGTCTCCTTACTTGTTTATATACTTGTGAATACAGGCTCCTCTGTAGTGGAGCTAGAGCTGTGTTCCCAGGGCTACTGTCTGCTGCTGATTTGTTTCTCAGAATAAATATACTGCAGTGAGTGCCAAATATGCCTAACTGCCTTTGTGCTTGAGGGAAATAGGCTGGGGGAATTTTACAACTAACAATTCCCAAAAGGAAACTACCACAAGAGTAAGAGACGTGGTGGAGTCTGGCAAATCCAAACAAGTCTGTATAAATCCATGCAGGTAGCCAGGCTGCAAAGGACAGATGTTTACATATTACATTCTTTCTTCATGTTTGAGATCAATAAATAAATAAAAGGTAGATATCAAGTATAGGATACTTATCCAAACTTGTAGATGGCTAAAATAAAGAGTTTGGGTTGACATGGTTCCCAAGTTCAAAATACCCAATTTCTGAAAGTAATTCATTCCATCCTAATACCTGTCCAAGACACAGGGAATGAGTCTCACACTGATCTCTCCTTCCCCAGCTGATCACAAAAGGGTGATTAGATATCCAACTATGGGATAGCTAATGGCAGCTGAAGTAAACCCACAGAGCAAATCCTTCTAAGCAGCAGGTTGAGAGATAACACGTCAAAATTTCACAGAATCACAGACTTATTTCCCAAATAAGTCTATGGAGTGCTTGACGTGTCATTTATTTATGCCAACAGATGCTGCAGCATGCAAAGATGAGGGACAAAATTCCTAGTACTAAACAGATGTCTTAGTAACCATCTATTGGTCTTAGGTAAGAATTCAACTACTCCAGAAATAAACTGTGTATTTGCAACTTTAACTTGGATCTACTGTACATATTAATTGTATGCAATTAATCAATTCTGTTTAAGTTCCTGTTAGGTGGCAAAAAAAAGAACTTCATTTCACAGATTTCATAGACCAGAATTTTTCAAAATAATGCTAGGATGCAAATATCTTCTGATTAAAACGACGAAGTTGAAAAATATAAAATGACACTGCATAGTATGACAAATAGCAGAGCGTGTATGTCATGCTGTAAGGGATCCCTGCTTAACCATAGCGTAGCTTTCCAAGAAAGATGTTCAGCTTATCATCTGCAACAGCCTAAAGCTAGGCTGCAGAAAATAAATTGCTACCTTATTGATAGTGTGCCTCTTGTCATCGTTACAGACTAAGTATCTAATCAAGAGCATCCTGCCTGCTCACATGATCTTCCAACCACACATACACAACTTAGGGCAATTCTTTAGAGACAGAGCCAATGCATGATGCATTATTAAGATGAATCATACGTTCTGATCTGTCTGATGCACTCTCATATTGATTTTAATAAAATGAGTGTTTGGAGTTTTATTTGACCAGTATGTTCCTTGTGAACTTGACAGAACATACTGTTTTCAAATAAAATTAAGAAAAAAATATTTTGAACCTTATGTTGGAAAGATAGACATTTTATTTAATACAATATTTATTAACTTTAGTTCTTTATAGCACTCTCTCTGGTAATAAAACTCAAGAGTAATAGATTATACATTTGCCACACTCCTTTGTTAGACAGAAAAAAGGCTGCATTTTACATAAAACTATCCATCTGGTCTCTTCCTCATTTTCCTTCACAAGCGTGCACACACAAATCATCTCAATAACCACCCTATCTTGTTTGCAAACTCCACAGGAACTGGAAACAAAGTTTCTCTGAGTGGCTTGCTTGCTAGAATAAGATCTATGACTCCTACTAAAGCTATGGGAAAAAATATTTAAGTACTAACCTTGTAGAATTCAGATTAAACTAACACAATCAATATAAAACACTGCCATAGAAAGGTATGCAGGTCATCATCAGTGTAAAATTGTAAGGATAAGAAAAAAAAAGTTGAAGTGATTTGAAACAAAACCATCTCATAAACTGGGGTGGATCACAAGCCAAGAATTCCTGGGCTTAAGTTCAAGTTCCAGCCTCATGCTGCTGTTCCACAAAGTACTTCTGTCCGTGGACCACACTGCCTATCTAGACTGTAATGCTGACAATCCTGCCCCGTACTGCCTACCATGGAAGTCTGTGTCAGATGCACGATACCTGCATAGCATGTCCATAGGCTAACACAAAATAACATAGGAGGAGGAAAGAAAGAGAAGTACCATAAAGGTAGAGCAGACTCCCCTGGCAGCACATGCTCTTACCTCATTTCTAGCACTTGTAAATTACATGCAGAGCAATGGTTACCCTCTGGCATGCGGATAATTTGGGATACACAGAAGTATAGGATATGCAGTATGGCAGGTACATAATTGTGCATTCCAACTTTTCTATTCTTGGCCAATACCACTACCAATATTTCCTTTTCCACACTGTTCTTTCTGAAAAGAATGCTTGCATACTTTCATTCTCTCAGAATTTTACTTCTTTTCAATCTAACACTTGCTTTGAAAATGTCTTTCTACAAGTTCATACTTCAAAAAGTGATTTTTTTTTTTTAAATGAAGGCACCTCTTGTTCCTTCTCATTTCCACGACATTTGATATAATATTGCAAGATAGTAATTTATATGCTAAAGGAATTCCCTGATGGCACCTAATTAAACAATTCAATCAGAAAACAAATTAAAATGAAATATTAGAGCAACCCCATGCGTAAAATGCAGTAGTTAGAGCTTTCTGGTATTCACAGGGTATTCTGTGGCATGCAATTCTATTACCCTTGCTAATTTCGTGCCTGCTCAGCTCTGCAGAACATCTGAATTATTGACACCTTTCTCCAACATAAAAAAGGAGTAGCTCAAGCAAAAACTTTACAGCAAACTACAGATAGTTATTATCTAGTCCAGCTATTTGGCAGCTGGTTTATTCAATTTATGGTAATGAAACCCAAACTTAATTTTTTTTAAAGCAGACCTTCAAACTGATAAGCTTGAAGCTAACTCATACCCCAGTCATGCTTGGAGTATTCCTTCCAATGATTTCTGTGACTTCTGCAACATGACCCAGAAGTCATAACATCTCACAGTACTAAAGCAAGATCTGATT
This sequence comes from Oxyura jamaicensis, assembly GCF_011077185.1. NCBI lineage: Eukaryota > Metazoa > Chordata > Aves > Anseriformes > Anatidae > Oxyura > Oxyura jamaicensis. Next base: position 62,995,089 of record NC_048897.1, read on the forward strand.
AAAATAACACCTTATTCTGCAATCTCTGCCACAGAAATTCCTTGTGAAATTCAGTTACTATGATTTGGAAAGTACAAGTACAGAAAATCCATTTAGGGATGACAATCTGCAATTATTTATTTATTTATTATTATTTTTTAAAGTGGCTTCAGTAAGGTAGGAGAACTTTGTAAACTTTCATTTTTTTCCCCAAAAAAACTATATTCTAGTACTTATTACCAAACTGTTTGCTTATTTTTAGAAGATTCTCTTCAACTTTCATACAAATGTTATTTAAGGAAAATATTTTCTGGTTTGGTTTTTGTATAGTCACAAGTTGTCAAAAATTAATTTTATGCTCTAATCCATGCAAATCCATCCCTTTCTCTATGATTCTGAGAAGAATCACTGTCCAAAATAACAAGCCAATATGGTCACTATTACTTTCCTAAAAAGAAGACTATCACAACTTCACACCTACAAAACTGAAGGAGGTATGGTCTAGCCCTATTTGGATGAATTTGCTGTATGTAACTCTTAATAGTATCTTTTGAAAAACTGCTGCCTTCATACATGCTTCCACAGTGCACTCCACTGGCACACAGAAAAAAAATAGATTTTCTTTTTAAAGTCCTTTTCAGTAGTCAGGAAAAAACTCAAGGACTGCATGAGAGAAGTTAAAACTTGCAGGAGCAGCTGTAATTCATCCTCCAAAACAAAACAATACAAGGAGAGGGGGGAAAAAAAAAAAAAAAAAAAAAAAAAAAAGTATTTTACTAATTTACCCAAGCTGACAAGACTATCTGACAAATGGAGGTACATGCAATCTGGACAATGATGTGTCACATATTATTAAGAAATGAATTAATACAAGCCACAGGAAAGCAACTGGGCTTTAATAGTGCTGCAAATTTGTGAGCATTGCTAAGCGGGGGAAGCCCAATTCATACAGGATTAACCACCCTGCCCACTCCACCCCTCTTTAGACTGCCGAAGAGCAGTTGGCCAAAGCTGCCTGGAAGGAGGGGAGCTTTGGTGCACTGGTGTGCTTTGCTCTGCCTTTGCAGATTTAGGAAAAACTAGAATTGGGATTTGAACCTTCAGTAGAGGTTATGCAGAAGCAGAAAAAGATGGTCCCTCTAGAGCTCTCATTTACCTGCCACCCTCCTTACTATCCAACCCACTTAGCAGACAGAGGGAGTGACTGTATGACACCATGCAGATGTTGAAAATATAAAGGAAGATGCTAGTTAGAGATCACCCGGCAAAGTAAAGACATGCAAAATCCCAGTCCCCCCGGAAATACTTATGTTCTTCTCCGCTACTTATGTACTTCTCCACTACTCAACCCTTCTCCCAGAGCTCCCATTAAGAGGGGATCGAGTTAAAAAGGTACTACACAAATGAGAGACTGTCCCAGTTAAAATCCCAAGTGGCTCCCGTCACTACAGCAGCACTAAGGGAAAACCTTGAGCACACCCGGCCGCACACACTCTCCACACGGACTGGCAGAGTCAGGCTTACAGTGGGAGGAGAACAAGAATTCCCCTCGCGGCAACCCACTTTGGCAAAGGCAACTAACAAATACGAAACAATGACGAGAAAACAAGATGAGAAGGGGCTCTCCTGCCCTTCGCGCCGAGCCCTCCCCCCGGGCCCCCGCATAAGCGAGACACGGGCACGCTCGGGGCTGAGGTCAGTTTTACTACAACGCCGAGCCGAGCCCAGCCCGGAGCCCTCCTCGCTCCGCCGGGCACGGCAGCCCCGACGCCCCCGTCCCCGAGGGGTGGAGGCGACTTCCCGCTTGCGGCCGACCGGGGCGGAGGGAGAGCGTGCAGGTTCCCCCCGGCCCTCCCGTCGCCAGGGGACATCACCGGGAGGGGACCACCGGGGACCCCCACACGCACTGGGCGCTTCCGGGCTGAGGACCGGCTCTGCTCCGATCGCGACACGAATGTCACTCACACACACACACACACCCCAAACGCGGCGAGAGGGAATGGAGGGTGGCACACGGAAAGCGGCGGGTGGGTGAGGGGGAAAGCAAGCGGGGGGAGGGTGGTACCTTGTATGTGCTGCTTGATGACATTTTCCAAATGGTCCAGCCTTTCTATAATCCTTAAAGTGTCCCCTTTGTCTTCCTCTAACTTTTTTTCCGAGATCGGCTCCTGCACTTTCACATAAACACTGGCAATGTAGTTGGTGACCCAGCCCACGTACAGCAGGCAGACGATGTTAGTCATTCCACTCAAAATCACGCAAGTGGACACTAAAGTTTTGGTTTTCCTGGTGCACACCATCCTGAGATCGCTCCATATAGCTCCAAAAATCCTGCGATCCAGAAAACAAAAATAAAGCGCGATGAATATAAATCCTTTCCCCCCTCTCCCTGAAACGAAGACCACTCAGAAGTCAGTAAATTTCCATGCAAAAAGTTCTCTAATCCACAGAATAGAAATATTTGTCGCCTACCTAGAAGCAGAGGTGGGGGTGGGGAGGGTTGATAATTAGAATCCTGGATTTTAGTACATTCCAATAGCTGAAACTTTGCGATAGCAGTGGCGACAGCAGCCCGCAAGGCGTGCCAACCGGCGGGCTGCCCGCTGCTTTTAGGCACCCGTTCCTGCCCCGGGCATCACGGCCGCGAGCAGTCCAGCGGCCGAGTCTTGCAAACTTTGTTCCCTCCGCCGCCGCTTCCCATTGCAGCCGGCCTCAGCTCCACAATCAGCGCTCGGAAGCGGCTCGCCGGAGAGTGGGGCTCGAACGGCCGCGGATTGACAGTCCCCGCCTCCAATAACGAGCCCGCTCTGGCGCGGAGGTTGCTGCCATCACCGTATGGCCGACGGGGGCCCAGCGGGGCGGGGTTACGGCGGGGCCCACCTGCTCGTGCACGCACACGGCCGCACACACGCGCGCACACACGAGTGCGCACACGAGTGCGCACCCGGGCCCTAACACACACACTCACACAGGCTGGGGCGCTCCGCCGTGCTGCAAACTCGGGAGGGAAGGTGGGGCCGGTGCGTCCGTGCTGTGTCTATATCTGGCTGCAAAGGGAGGCAGCCGGCAGCCCCCGCTGGCTGCTAGGTGAACGCGCCGCTGCGTGCCTGGCGGGAGCGGCCGCGCTCATGAAGATACTCGCACCAAGTCATCCATTTGCCTGGAGGGGGTGAGGCCGGCGAAATTCCTTTGGCTCGTCTGACCTCCGTAGCTCCAGCTACCCAGGGACCAGCCACTATTAGAGTAGGTGATTGTCTTGGACACCGTTTGTATTTGGTTCCCCCCACCCGGGGGGTTGTTATTAACAGCTGCTGGTTGCTTGCATCCACACCAGCAAGCCTCATAGCCATCCATCCCTGCACGCTGCATTACTCCAGACGACATCAGAGCACATCCTGTCCAGAATTAGCTTTGGTATCACGGACCCATAATTAGTAACCCATAAGTAGTTCAGCATATGCATGCTGCCTTCCTCTCTTCCTCACATCTTATATACACTTTTGGAAACACATTAAAAAAAAAAAAAATCCTCTCAGGAGGAAATCATGCTGATTTGAGGGAAGATGCACAGAAGAATCTTTTCCATTCCTATTAGATAAAGCCTTTGGTAGCTAAAAGGTTACCTTATGACTTTTTAAAAAAAAAATAGTCTCAAGACAGAAATTTAACATTGTTATGACCAGTACTAGGAACAAGGAGGCAGCTGTTAACGCACTAGAAACTATTTTAAATACTGTCCAGCAAAAGCAAGGAGTAACAAATGCTGTCGATCACACTGTAATTTTACATATGCAGTAAATACAAGTCTCTTCTGCTTCATTAGTCGCACCCCTCAACTGACATCACACCTGCTTGTGTGTGGAAAGCACAGCAGCTTCTGGGTTTACTGCTCTGAAGCACACGTGAACTTTCAAACCCTGCAATATCCTGAATGTACCATTCAATATCTTAACAGAAGTAAAAGTAGATGACTTAGGGTTTGGGGTTGCCATTTTTAAGCAAGTTATAAGCAAGACCTAGCGTTCAAGAGAGAAGATGGTCAACTGTCCTGCCAAAACACAGAATGACCTCTTCCTTCCCATCAGCTGGCATGCCGTAGAAACTACAGTAGTAGTACGAGCTACAGGTACTCAAATACAAACAAAGCCAGCAGTGATGGAAGCTGCAGTAAACTCTGCCAATGAAGCTCAAAAACCAAACTGCCTCTTCAGTCTTCTAAGCCTCTCTGAAAACCAACTGAAATTTGGGCCAAATTTCAAGCATTTCCCCAGTGATACGCTAAAGGAGACCATCATGACAGAACTCCTTTGGAAATTAGATAATATAACTCAAGGCACTTGAATGTGAAAAAGAGCATACATTTACATTTTAATAATATATATATATATATTAGTAGTACAGGCAAGTTTACTAGATAAACCAGTCAATGAACAATTTTAAGCTTTATAAAGGCAAAATAATGACAGAATACACTAATCCAGCCCTATCACACAAGTCAATTGTCCTGCTTGGTCTGTGATGACCATTTACCTATAGTATCATTTATTTTCCCATTTCCTATCTTTATTCTTCAATGTTGCAGCTCCACATCTGGTAGCAAATCAAGAGCAGTTAGTGCATGTCACTGATACCTTTAATAACGGTGTTATCTAGACTTGCTTTCATCTTTGTGAATTCTGCCTGCAGTGACAAAATACAAATTCTTCAGCCCTGGCAATTTAGGCAGAATCCAGGACTTAGCTTTGGACTTCCCAATTTAAAGCAAAACTTACCTAAAATCAGTCCAGATAAGGGACAAGTAATGCTCATTAATAAGTCATATTTTCTGTGTAGGTATATAAAATGTTAACAAACAACTGACAGCTTTTATAAACAAACATGAGTGGGTGTTGTTACTGACTGTCAGCACATCCATAAGTGTCGTGGAGGTTTCAAAAAAGATGGTTAATATGTCTCACAGGCCTAATCAGCTGCTTATAACAGCACATAATTGATTAACTTTTTATTCTAGTAACTATTAATAGTTCATAAGCTCTCTGCTCCCAATAGTTTTCTGATCATGTTTAAAATACAGTTTCATATATGGCTACATTCTCCTACCACCAAAGCCGCAAAGTAGAACAGCAATTCCCTGTCTCCTCACTTGAGCCTACGTTTCACTGAAGCTAGTGTTAAAACTCTGTTTGACTTCATAGCAAAAACTCCAGATGCTTTAACACATTAAATACACTGGCTTTCACATCCCTGCTAATAGTATTCTGAACTGGTCTTTTTAAAACTTTTATTTTTTTGGTTCCTTTTTTGTGTGTGTGTGTTTTCGTTTGTTTGCTCTTTGTTCTTCCAAGTTTATACAAAGTTGGAGGTATTTAAGTGTCTGCTGTTCAGAAGTTGGTCTTCTAGTTTTGATTTATTGTGTGGTATCACAATCCAGACTTGAGACTCATTTGTGCAAAGTACTATACAAATACATAATCAGTCTACTTCTATAATCTAATTGGAACAAAACCAGGAAAAGCACCAACAGGAGAAAAAGACATGGTGCCAGCCTCACATTATAGTCAGGGAGAAAACTGCAGGTAGACTAGGTAATTAAAAAAATATATATGAGGAAAGAACAAGGTCTAAGAAATTTGTTCTCTTAGATCTCTGTGGTGTTTTTGAAATTCCTAGTTCAGGTATTTAAGCTTGAGGCAGTGAAATCTACTGTGCAGGTCATTAAACTACGTCTGATTTCAGATTTCATCCATGCCCTGGTACTGATCTTCTATGTCATGCTATGCACATTATTTCACTTCTGCTTCACTTTAGATAGCAGAAAAAAAAAAAAAATCTTAGAATTTGTATACATCATAGGCTTCAATATGAATAGCCCCAAACCCCACAACTGTAGTAAGATATCATTTCAAGATATCATAAGGAGACGTTAACCTTTTAACCTAGTAAATACAACCACCATTTATTGTACGTTAGAGTGTTCTCTAAGAAAGGCAATTCAATTAGTATTTCTTACCTAGCATTACAGTTACAGGGAAGTGAAAGGACGGAAAGAAAGATATGTTTAAGAACTACATTTTTATTGGTGAATTTTGATGCAAGCTAAAGCATTTTTAGTGGTAAGAGGATCATTGAAGAAAGAAGTAGTGAAGCATCACAACCAACATTATTTACATCCCATTTTACAAGAACAGGTTTCTTACACCTTGTAAGAGAACAATAGAAAAGCTCAAGTTTTGAAATTATTTTGACAGCATTCTATTCAGATTCTTAGCTGAAATACAATTAGTTTATGGAGATAAAATCTTTGTTATTATCTAGTCTGAGTAGATGCTCTTGCATTACTCCTTCCCTCTCCCCCATGATGATCATATCTTTCATTTGGAAAGATGATACAAAATTCCAAAGGCAGTCAAGAAGTAATGCTGAATTTTACACTGTGGAAAGAGACAACCAAATACATATAGAAAATTCTGAATTAATCTGAGCAGGCTTTTTTTTTCTATTTTTATTTTTTGAAGCCATGGCGTCCAAGTCTGCATGCACACAAATCTGGCTCTTCAGTATGTATTCACCCCTTCTGAAGATGAGCTCCTTCTAACAGTTCAAGCTGTTTCTTTAGCTCCTGAAAAGATAGAGCTTTCTGTATTTTGAAGATAAAGGCCATGAACTCAGCCCCCAGGTAAGTTATCTAGTGATTTTTGGTATATGTTGTCCTTAGTCATCTCTCACTAAATTTAAACCCACTTACTTTTAATTATATAAAGACACATGCAGGCATTACAGAGATGCCTTTGCATATTAGAGTTGGGTATTGAAGTAACAGATTTGTTGCATGGATATTGTAGATAATGAACATGAGCTAATGCAAAAAAAAAAAAAATGAAAACAAAAAGGAATAGAAAATAGGAAAGAAGCTGAATGGATGAAAAGTGGGGTGGAGGAAGGTAAGGTAAAAATGCTGCTTCTTTGTTATGCTGGGATGTGTTGTTATGATCTTTATTCCTCTGCCATTTTTAACCCCTCCCCATCCTTTCTTTTTCTCTTGCTTTTTAGTGTCCATATCTGCTCTCTTTCTTTTCTATTGTTCCCTGTCATCTCTCCCCTCCCCCAATTAAAAATAACTACGTTTAAGTTTACACCAGTTCTGTTACACATCACCCTTTTCTGACATTGTTATGAATCATCAGTTCATTTAGGTTACACAGGGCTTTTATTTTTCACTGCTTAGCAAAGACTACTCAGTGAAGCAGCAATTATGTAATCTCATATTGCCAAACTGCACTCTCCCAAAGAGGAAAGTTAAGGTGGCATCCAACTCATGGACACTCAATGACATTTGGATGGCTAACATCCATTAAGTATCATTTCAAAACCATCCACCTAGCACTGAAGAAGGAAATTAAGCAAACCAGAAGATACAGAAACAAGACAGGGAGAGCTATTTCAAGTTGAAAATAGAAGTGGATCTTGTCTTCTGGACTAAGTTCACTATCAGTGCACATAAAGCCATGTGAAAACATATCATATGCAAAGGGAACAGAACAGAGTTAGCAGGAACATTAAAACATTTTGTGTACAAAAGCAACCTGCAAGTGATAGGGGTAGAATAGTACGCATCTTCCTCTCCTTTATTGTCAGATTCATGCTTTAGAAGACATCTGTCAACCCTCTTATACGGTTCCTATAAAATTTGTCTATAGTTTTTTTGTTTTATTTTGTTGTTGTTTTTCTCCAGATGATAATTTCCTTTCTCACTGATTGTGAAGCTTATCTTGTCCATTTCTCCTTCCAAAATGGTTTTCCATCCAAAATATCTAAAATCACTTTAACTGTTAATTGATCTCTGCTACGCTGTTTTATCCATTACTTTTTTGCACTGATATGATCTACTGTCTTGTAGCAGCTCACATTGCACTACTTCTTTGCCACAGAACTCTCACAGTTAATTCATCTCAAGTGAACTGTATGACCAACAACTCACCAATATGAGTAAAAGATGCAACATACAGCATACTTTTGCAAGTGGCCATCTACAGTTCCTCAGGGAGGGACTAAGTTCTGTTCTTTTCAAAGTTGCTGTGTGTCCACCCCCTGCCCCCTAATAAATCAACCATGTCCCTAAGCACGTTTAAATATATTCATTTTTAGGTGTTAAACCTCAGATACACTTGAAGCAGATTTCCAGAGATTGTGGGCCACTCAATCTCTGAAATTTTTCATGTTCAGAAGCAAAAAAAGTTAGGAAATACAAAACCATTTGTAGTATCTAAAAATCTCTGCTTTCTCAACCCAGTTGTTAGTGCTGTTTCTTCTGTCTCTATCATAGAATCACAGAATATCCCGAGTTGGAAGGGACCCATAGGGATCATCAAGTCCAACTCCTGGCACCACACAGGTCTACCCAAAAGTTTAGACTATGTGACTAAGTGCACAGTCCAATCACTTCTTAAATTCAGACAGGCTTGGTGCAGTGACTGCTTCACTGGGGAGCCTGTTCTAGTGCTCAACCACCCTCTCGGTGAAGAAACTCCTCCTGATGTCTAGTCTAAACTTCCCCTGCCTCAGCTTAACAACATTCCCTTGAGTCCTATCACTGGTGTTTACGGAGAACAGGTCACCTGCCTCTCCACTCCCCCTCGCGAGGAAGTTGTAGACTGTGACGAGGTCTTCCCTTAGCCTCCTCTTCTCCAGGCTGAACAGGCCCAGCGACCTCAGCCACTCCTCATATGTTTTCCCCTCCAGGCCCTTCACCATCTTTGTCACCCTCCTCTGGACACTCTCCAACAGTTGAATGTCCTTTTTGTTCCAGAACGTGAGCCTTGTCCTTGTGCCCAGAACTGCACACAGTACTCAAGGTGAGGCCGCACCAGCGCAAAGTAGAGCGAGACAATCACTTCCCTCGACCAACTGGCAATGCCGTGTTTGATGCACCCCAGGATACGGTTGGCCCACCTGGCTGCCAGAGCACACTGCTGGCTCATATTCAACTTGCTGTCAACCACAACCCCCAGATCCCTCTCTGCAGGGCTGTGCTCCAGCGTTTCATCACCCAGTCTAAACATATAGCCAGGGTTGCCCCGTCCCAGGTGCAGGACCTGCTACTTGCTTTTGTTAAACTTCATGTGTTTGGTGATCACCCAGCTCTCCAACCTGTCCAGATCTCTCTGCAAGGCCTTTCGACCCTCATCCGAGTCCACAACTCCTCCAAGCTTGGTGTCGTCAGCAAATTTGCTCAAAACACCTTCTAGTCCTACATCCAAATCATTTATAAAAACACTGAAGAGGACTGGCCCTAAAATGAAGTCTTGAGGGACCCCACTAGTGACCATCCGCCAGCCAGATGTGGCCCCATTTACCACAACCCTTTGAGCCCTGCCCATCAGCCAATTGCTCACCCACCATATGACATTTTTGTTAAGTTGTAGGCTGGACATTTTGTTCAGGAGGATCCTATGGGAAACCGTGTCAAAAGCCTTGCTGAAGTCCAAAAAGATCACATCAGCTGGTTTCCCTTGGTCAACTAGATGGGTGATCTTAACATAAAAGGAAATCAGATTTGTTAGGCAGGACCTACCCCTTGTGAACCCATGTTGGCTGGGACCAATGAGTGCATTGTCCCCCAGGTGTGCTTCAGTAACTTCAAGGATCACCTTCTCCATAATTTTACCAGGCACTGACGTGAGACTAACAGGCCTGTAATTGCTAGGGTCTTCTTTTTTACCCTTCTTGAAAATTGGCCCAACATTTGCCAGCTTCCAGTCTACTGGGACCTCTCCAGATTCCCAAGATCACTGAAAAATAATTGAGAGAGGTCCCACGATGACGTCAGCCAGCTCTTTAAGCACCCTGGGATGAATTCCATCCGGACCCATGGACTTGCAGGGGTCCAGGTGGAGCAGCAAATCCCACACACTTTGGTTGGGAGTTTATCGTTCCCACGGTCAAGGTCCTCCAGCTCAGGGCACCCTGGGTGCCGAAGCCCATCCTCAGTGTTGAAGACAGATGCAAAGAAGACATTAAATGTCTCTGCTTTGCCTATGTCGTTGTCTGTGAGGAGACCTTCCCCATCAAGCAGCAGACCTATGCTTTCTTTGGTTCGCCTTTTTCTGTTCAAGTATCTAAAAAAAACTTTTTTATTGTCTCCCGCAGACATGGACAGCTTCAACTCTAGTTGGGCTTTGGCCACACAGATTTTCTCCCTACAAACACGAATGGCATCCCTGTATTCCTTCCTCATCACCTGACCCTCCTTCCAGCAGCTGTACACTTTCTTTTTTTTGCCTAAGCTCCGGTAGAAGATCCCTGGTCAGCCAGGCCGGCCTCCTGCCCCGCCTGCCTGACTTACGATATTTTGGAATTGCCTGATCTTGTGCTTTTAGGAGGCAGTGCTTAAAGATTGACCAGCACTGATGGACATCAATGCCTTCAAAAGCAGTTTCTGAGGGGACCTTGCTGACTAGTTCCCTGAGCAGCCTGAAGTCTGCTTTCCCCATATCCAAGGCTGAAGTTTTGTTGGCAGTTTTCCTTCTGTCACCATAAATTCTAAACTCAACCACTTCATGGTCACTATGACTGAGACGGCTGCCAATTGCCATGTCTCCCACAAGACCCTCTCTGTTCTCCAGCAGCAGATCTAGAAGGGCACCTTTCACAGTTGGCTCCCTTAGCACCTGCACCAAGAAGTTATCATCTAGGTGCTTTATGAACCTCCTGGACTTGCTCGTGTCAGCCATGTGGTGATCCCAGTTGACATCTGGCAAGTTGAAATCCCCCATAAGGACAAGGGGAGTTGATCTCGAGGCATCTCTTATTTCTGCAAAGAATAATTCATTGGCGTTGTCGTCCTGGCCAGGTGGTCTGTAATAGACTCCCACAACGACATCCCCTTTATTTGTTCATCCCTTAATCCTTACCCAGAGGATTTCAACTCTGCCATCGCCAACTTGAAGTTCCACACAGCCCAGCCCATGCTTCAAATACATTACCACCCCACCACCTCGCCTACCCTGCCTGTCCCTTCTGAAGAGCCTGTAACCATCTATTGCAACACACCAGCCACAAGACTCATCCCACCAGGTTTCGCTTATGCCGATGATGTCATAGCTGTGGGACTGGGCCAAGATTTCTAGCTCATCAATTTTATTCCTCCTACTGCATGCATTTGTGTAGAAGCACTTCAAATGCGCCTCCCTACATGCAGCACCTTGTGGAGCTGACTGAAGGACCTCACTGGCACACAGTCCCTCTGATTCTAGGGCACCATCCCTTAGGTCATCACCGGCGTGCCTGGTTTTATCCCCTTCCCCCTTCAACTCTAGTTTAAAGCCCTATCTATCAGCCCTGCCATCTCCTGACCAAAAATCCTTACCCCTCTCTGAGGCGCATCCCATCTGGTGCCAGCAGGCCTGGTGTCACGTAGACCTTCCCATGACTGAAAAATCCAAAGTTCTGCTGGTTGCACCAGTCCTGAAGCCACGTGTTAATGTGATGAGCATGCTTGTCAGAGTACACAAATCTTTGCAATGTGTCAACCAAAAACTGACATAACTAAATATCCTTTGTCCAAACAATGTCTAGCTCTCAACATTTAAAGACAAGAATAGTTCTTTTGTCAGGCTTTGCCTGGTAAAGCATCAACACATTTAATGGCTTAAAGGCTTTCTGCATCAGAGGCTGCAACCAAGCAACTGCTTACACTAGCTATGGCTTCATCTTTACTTCACAAGTTGATGTAATCCCTTTTTGAATCTGCACTCTCTCTTATTGCAAGAAAAAGTAGTCACCTTTCCATTTGTGATTTTACAGACCTACCATAATCCTGCTAAGATAACTCTTGCCCAACCTGAGTCTTGCATGCACAGCCTCTTCTCTCATGAAAGGAACTCTATACTTCAATTACTCTGTCTTAATATTACATTAAATTATTGATGGTTAGAAAAAATGGATGACTTCTGTAGGATCAGTTTATTATTCATCCAGAAAGTATACGGAACCCAGATGGTTCTGCTTTACTGCTAGGGAGGACAGACTACAGAAGAATAATGCTGGAGAAAACAGTTGTTTTAATTGATCCATTTTCCAATCAACATTATTCCAGTCTTTTTAAAGAACAGTTTTGGTGAGCTGTCAATCAGCCACTGGGTACAGAGTAAATGCTCAAGACCCTCTGTTCATGTTATTTTGCCAAATTCATGTCCAAGCATGTAATTCAGCTGAAATATGAATTCTACATCTTGAGACTACTGAAACAATTTTCTAACACATTATTTCATCAGGTACTGCAACCACAGCCTAAGTAAACCAACATAGGCATTAAAATACTTAGAAAATACTTAGAACATGTCAGTAATTCATTCTTTTTTTATATATTTTATTTTATTTTTTTCCTTTTTTTTTTTTTTTTTTAAGAAGGAATTGAAAAAGTCTTCAGTTTGGGGAATTATGGGGTTTTGATTTTTTTTTTTTTTTGATTTCTTTTTTTTTATAAAGCATGACCATGCCCAGGATTAAGCTCTTCTCCAATCCATTCAGTGCATTAATAAATAAATAACCAAAACAAACAAACAACACCCAAAACCAACAACTTTGTACTACTTTAAAAAAAAATTTACTCCACAGCAAGAAAGGTTCCAGTCTACTTTGGTATTATAACACCTCTTGCAGTATGAGAAGAAATTAAAATTTTAATTTGATTGGGCCTGGAATGTCACACTGGTCTGTGCTGCAAGAACGTCAAATAAAAGTAAGCAAAATACTAATACTTCCATAAGAATTCTTTTTTTGCTTTAAAAAGAGACAACTACAATAATAATAATAATAATAATAATAATAATAATAATAATAATAATAATACGAGAAAGCCAAGAGGAAGCCTGCAAAGATAAAAATGGGTTAAAGCCAAGACTTATTTCAGTCATTACAGAACCACCAGCCCGTACAGCTCACTTGGTATATGATTCAGAAATTTATATATAAAGAGTCTTTGGTACTTCACATGGCACTCCTGATTTTAGACCTGCAAAAGAGTATATATAAAAAAAATTGATTTTTTTTTAAATAAAGAAAAGGTTGGTATCCATTAAAAAAAAAAAAAAAGACATTTCAAGATTCTCATATGCAGTTCCAACCAGATTCTTTACTTATTAAATAACAATATTCCAGATGGTATATATTTGAGTCATACATGCACATTCTTTTGATGTACAACAATCACATTGCCTACATTGTTTGTTTTTTTTTCAGCGGACTACATATGCTCTATGGCCTTTGGCATAACAAATCAAGCTCACCCCCTTCCATCTTTGAAATGGTCAACAGCACTACAGTATGGAATTAGAACATGGCAGTAAATTTCATTTTTAAGGCAGTCCCTTACCTCAGTCCATCCTGGGGTGGGCTTATATTTGTTGCATCCTCCACAAGAAGGTCAGAAAATGACTCATGATTATATTATCAGAACAACTGGTGTCCACATAACCATTGGGTCAGTATGCTTACATCAGTTAAAGACTGAAAGTTTCTAGTTCATATTTTCTGAATCAATGGCTCTCAAAGCATTTTTAAAATGCCATTAGATAAAACTTACAACACCCCTTTGAGAACGGACAGCAAATATTTGTCACATTTTTGTGGAGCTACAAATTAATGGGTCTCAGTGCTTGACACAGGTCAGACAAAGTTCAACACAGGCTACAGACATGCTTCAACATGTTGAGATGATGAAACATGAATAGTTCATGAATGTAAACTATTCAGATTCAACAGATTTGAACAGCTACATGGATAAAACCTATATCTAAACCTATATCTAAACTATACCAATATCTTAGTGTTTACTTTTTAAGCATTAGATGTCTTGAAAAACCATCTTTTCCATTCTGCATCATACCTGGCAGAATTAGCAGTGGAGAGCTCTCATATGCCTAAGGAAAATCAGCCTTTCAACACTGGTTGAAGAGTAAGTTAAGTACCTACTGAATAGCTTCCTGAAGTCTGCAATGTAATTTGGAGATCTTACATCAAAAGAATGACTCCAGCCCCATCAGATATCAGTTAAAGAAAAGAAAGGGAGGAGAGGGAGAGAAAACCACACAGCATAAGTGAGAGTTACTTGTATAACTCTCAGAGGACTGATGGACCTAGGCTCGACCAAATCTCTGAATAGTCTGTATAAATGAACAAGTTCTGTTACTAAGATAATCAAAACCAAGTGGGGACTAGCAATGGGATTTAAAATATCTAAGCAACCTGGAAGCATAAAGTGCATTAATTTTTATAGAGACAATATGTATTGGAGCCCAAAGAATTAAACTGGTCAAAAATAATAATAATAATAAAAAAGTAAAATAACTTCATACTTTAACATGAGGAAATAGAGCACAAGTTTCATTGAGATTTGACTTATATTAAAAGGACTGGGCCAGTGAAGGTGTAAGCATGAAAAGCTGGAGTGAAAGCAAAAAAAGTGAGGACTTAGAGGAAACAGCAATTGTGCAGCTGGAAATATTACTAGAACTGTGCAGAAAGTCTAGATGACAAGTTTAGGTGATTGTGAGTTATGTGAAGCAAGGGAGAATGTTGTTCAGTTGTATTTCTGTGGGTTGATGGTACAGCAGGTTGAAATAAAATGCTGTTACATAATCTGGAAGATGTCCAGTCTGGAAACTGGCTTCAGATACAGTTAATTCTGGGCCTACAGAGTTACACCTGTTGTGAATTATAACATTATTTACAGCTTAATTTACAGCTTTAATTTTTATCAGCACAACACACACACATGAACTGCAGCTTCTTCAGACCATGTAGTAGCTACAAAATGTATTTTGTTAGCAGATACGTAGCACTTCACTAGCCCAGCTTTTACTGTAACGGTCCTATGCCAGACTGCAAAAATGCTCAGGCTTTTTATTCCCTCTCTCCCCCGTGGTTTTGTTTGTTTATTTGTTTTTTAACTGGAAGACTGCAATCAGAACACATTTTTATTTATTTACTTTTATGTTCTGAATTGGTTTCACCCTTCCTTGTATTGTCTTTTCTAGTCAACTTCAAAACTAAACAGAACTCTATTGTCATTATGGCTACTGTTTTGTCCTTGCCAAATTCACACTGGATGTCAGAAAAACACATTCATAGAATCATTTAGGTTGGAAAAGACAAAGATCATTAAGCTAGCACTGCCAAGTCCACCACTAAACCACATCCCTAAGCACCACATACACACGTCTTTTGAATACTTCCAGGGATGGTGACTCAGCCACTTCCCAGGGCAGCCTGACCCAATGCCTCACAACCCTTCCAGTGAAGAATTTTTTCCTAATATCCAACCTAAACCTCCCCTGGCAAATTTATTCCTTTGCTAGTCTTAAACAGCCTGCACACTAAGAACAATTGTTTTGTTTAACAAAATCACCTACTTTCATAAGGCTTAAGAAAAAGAAGAGTGTGAATTTCAACTTGCCTCTCCTAATGCCACTTCATAGTGTTTCCAGTCAAGGAATAAATATCACCACCAATCACCAATACAAGATCGTTTAGAAAAGCAAGCAGCTGACTTTCAAAAAAGCTACAAGACAATTTGGGCTTAAGAGTAAAGTACACTCTGTTTAAATCATACCACCTCTCTTCCTTCTTAGAACATCCAGCTGTGTGTTTTCAACTATCCAGTCTAATGATGTAGATTTCCTTTGACTCTTTCCTGTGCTTCAGCTGCAACAGCTTCTTGCTAAAAATATTCCAACCAGAGCTGAAAAGTTAAAATTTTCCACCATCAACTAGAATAATGTAGCGGACGTGGCAACTGCAGTGTGACATCTACAAACAGCACTGTGCTAAAACACAAATTTTATTTATCTTTAACCTCACCTCATGTTCAGACTTGTGTATTGTTATATTAGCAATATACATAGGCCAGAACTGTCGTGCCATTTTCATAGCAGCAACTCAGGTTAAGCACAGACATAAAATCCTGCTAACCAAAACACCTTTTTTCAACACAACAGGGAGAAGGGCAAAGGATTCAGCTGAAATAAATCAGCATAGTTCTGTTGAAACCATAAAAAAAAAAAATATCAGCTTGTATCAGCTAAACGTCTGAGTTCCTTTATTTCATATCTTGTTCATTGAAGGACCTTCTAATTTGTTGTAATTATTGTTACAGGATGAAATTTGTTGGTTTACAATTTACACAAGTCTGTAGTGAATGCAAGGTGTCCGACCTAGCTGTATTTTCAACTGACAATTTACTGAGGCTTGCAGTGTTTCTACCTACCAAAATGTTTGCTACTGTTTCAAAGGTCGCTGGGCATATATATCCAAAGGGAAATTCTAAATCAGAGAGAAAGACTAACCAGTTAACTTGACATCATCTACTTTACACTGACGTTTAGTTGGTATAAATGGCCTGTGGCAACATGTTAGGAGAAGAAGATGTTGATAAGAAAGTACAATACTGGCCATAGCCTGTTCTGTGTGGAGTTTGCTACAGAATTTTCTTTCTCTATAGTTTGGATATAACACAGTTCTTTTAGCCACAGAAATTCTGCTCAAGGCTCAGGTGTTATTTACTACAGTCTCATGCTTTCTACATGAGCCTTTCTACAGGGCCTGCCTCAGCAAATTCAGTTATTTCACCAAAGTGTTACAATGGTTCCATTGGAAATGCTTCAGAAATAAAAATTTTAACTCTGAGAATATGCATTCTTGGTGGGTCAATACTCCTAAGGAAAAGTAGAGTAAAGTGTCACTACTAGTAACTTTCTGATGACAGTCCTTCCTCCTCCTGAATCTGCATTTCTCAAGACAAGTCCCCTAGGAAAAAGACAATATGAAATGAAGATTCACATACTGTTTTGCATGGTAAACAGTCCATACAAATAGTATTTTAGGTTCTTCCAGTGGAAAGTAAAGACCAGAGGGTAGACAGGGGGTGGAAGATTATGAGAAAATATAGGAAAACAACTCAACCTTTAAGAAACAGAAAAAAAAAAAAAAAAAGTATTAAAAAAAATTACATTTAGCAAAATTGCTTCTTCATCCAGTGACACAAGATACAACTTTATGCTTGCTGTGTTTTTTCTCTGAAGAAAAGGACCCCTGCAGCAGCTAAAGAGAAGCATCAAATTTTCTGTTCATTTTCTAGTGATACTAATTTATTTTACTTCCTGTTGTAAAAGACTTGAAGTACAAAAAAGTTCCAATGTAATTTTTTCCCCAGCTCAAGCAATTTCCACCAGTTTTCACTTAAACTACCCCACGCCAAGCATTATTTCATTAAAATGCTCTATTCTGAGCATGACTCATCAGTCAAACAATATTTCTGTAAAGTATCCACAGAACTAAGTGATACCAGGATGCAGAACACACAGCTAGCTATTAAGAGCAGTAATAGCCGCAGTTGCCGTTTCAGATGATAGGAAAATCAGGTAGCCATAACTATGGAGTTGTCATCATTGTTTTTTTGTTGTTGTTGATTGCTTGTTTTTTAAAAGTACCTTCTGTTTGCTGTTCAGGATCTGAATACAAGTTCATTACTATTAATTTCTCTCAATAGATTTTTCTTTATACAAGTGCATTCAGTTCCACCCTGATAAGATGGTATTTAAAACATTTGGCATACAGCAATTTTGTAACTTTGGTGCTTTGTATTAGTGTATCTATTGGTAAAATGTTTTCAAGTCAGTTTGTGGTAAAGAAAAGAACTAATAAGATGGACAATACTTCTTCTGTGGTGCTAACAACTTAGGTTTGTTGCATTTTCTGGAAGAGTCAAACTGACATCATCCTATTGCTCTACCACCATCTCGAAACTTCCGTTGGAAGTTTCTTTTTACAAGGCCTGAACACAGAAGTTAAATTCCCTTAAATCTTCAAGGGTAGTACAAATACTAAGCTTCTCAGAAAATTCTGGAAGAAATAAAAAGCAAAAAAAAAATGCTACAGTCCTCCAGGAGGAGAAGGAAGAGTATTCATATATTTTTGTTTTGTTTTGGGAGGTTATTTTGCTTTAAGGAAAATATCTTAACAGCTGTGACAAACACAAAAGGAGTAAAAGCAAACTGCCGCAAGCCTCCTTCATTAAGGCAAGTTTTCCAGTTCTCTGTGTCTGGAAAAAGAACCTAGGAGAAAATCTGTACTATACCAAGATTGCTTCATTATTTTTGTTTTGCTTAAATGAGGCAAAATACATCAATTCAACAGCAAGAAAGAAAGAATCCTCTTTCTTCTCTGATGTGTGGATATAGGCAATGAAATAGCTTACATCTTGGCTGAGATCAAAATTTCATTATTACTACTGCCATAGTGAGACAAAATATCACTTTGTTGATCAAAGGCTAGAGCACAGTATTACTATAGACAACAAGAAGAAAATATTTCAAACTAATTCATGTTTACTGTTAAGAAGATACTCATTTATTCCAATCAGTTTAAAAAAGGAGAAAACAACTATCAATATGACTAAAATAACTACGTTATTTCTTCAAAGCCATTAACTTTAGGCAACATGCAGCACAAATAGCTGATTGAGAAATATTTATTTAATCCTTGGGATAATTTTAACAGAGGGCAAGCATCAGTCTCAAGTCTGATTTTAAAACTTTTGCCTAAAATCTTGCTAGTTTGTTTCTTCCAAGCTTTTACATAGAAAGAATGCTATTTGTGGGAAAAAGCATTTTAATTAAAAGCTTTTGTTGTTGTTGTTGTTGTTTTTCTTTTTTTAAAAAAAGTATTGTTTGATTACAAACCACGCTAACTTACAGTTATTTTCCTATTAAGCGGAACTTTTAATGCTGCATATGTATGCTGCATTAGTACTAAACTGCTTAATATTCCTACAATGAAATAAAAAGAGAGAGATCTACTGGTTTATTCCTAACAAATGTGTCCTTTAAGAGGAAAGAAACCATTGAATATTTTAGAGAGAAACTGATCCAAGAGCAGGTTTACAACCCTGTAGGACATTAAGACTTTTTGAAACCATAGTACCTCACCAGGCTTTTAAAAAAACAAACCAAACCAAAACACACACACACACACACACAAAAAAAAAAAAAAAAAAAAAAAAAAAAAGGAGAAAATTACACTGTTGTATCTATGGTGGTTTTACTCAGGTGGGTTACCAAGCTCCACCACAACCGCTCTCTCACTCCCCCTCCTCAAAGAGGAACAGGGAGAAAATATGATGATTTGGGCTCAAGGGTTGAGATAAGGACAGGGAGATCACACAGTAATTATCGTGACAGGCCAGACAGACTCAGCATAGGGAGATAGTAAGATTTATTGCCTTTTATTAACAAGCTAGAGAAGTGAGAAACAAAGGAAAGAAACCAAAAGCACCTTCTCCCCCATCCACCCTCTTATACCTCCTCCCCCCGAGCAGCGCAGGGGAATGGGGGAGTGGGGGTTATGGTCAGTCTATAGCGGTTCTTTGCTGCTCCTCGGTCACTCTCGTCCCCTGTGCTGTGGGGTCCCTCCCACGGGATGCAGTCCTTGCTGAACTGATCCAGCATGGGCTTCCCACAGGCAGCAGCTCTTCAAGAACTGCTCCAGATATGGGTCCATACCATAGGGTCCATCCCTCAGGAGCAAACTGCTCCAATCTGGGTCCCCCACGGGCAGCAGCTCCTGCCAGGTCACCTGCTCCTGCATGGTCTCCTCTCCATGGGCTACAGGTCCGGCCCAGAATCTGCTCCGGCAGGGGTCCTCCACAGGCTACAGCCTCTGTCAGTGCAGGTCCACCTGCTCCACCGTGGTCTCTTCCATGGGCTGCAGTGTGGAACCCTGCTCCACCATGGTACTCCATGGGCTGCAGGGGGACAGCCTGCTTCACCATGGTCCTCACCACAGGCCGCAGGGGACTTCTGCCTGGAGCACCTCTCCCCCTCCTTCTTCACTGACCTTGGCACCTGCAAGGCTGTTCCTCACTCCTCTCATTCTCCCAGCTGCTGTGTGGCGCAGCGTTTTTTTTTCCCTGTCTTAAATCTGCTCTCACAGAGGCGCAAACAACATCACTTATTGGCTCAGCTCTGGTCAGCAGTGGGGCCCTTACCAAACATGGGGCAGCTTCTAGAACCTTCTCACAAAAGGCACCCCTATGGCCCCCTGCTACCAAAACCTTGCCACGTAAACCCACTACAGTTTCTCAAAATACAAGCCTTTAGAAAATATCTGAAACGTTTACTTTCAAGTTTTAATCCATATTTAATGGATATCCTAAATCAAGATATGAAATGCCACGGGATTTATATTCATCTTTATGAACTGGAAATAGAATACCTTTCATACCAGATTGGATATAAAGCTCTTGCACTGTTTCTGTGTTGAAGAACAGCATAAAATCAAAAATTTTGTTCTGCAGCTGGAGTTCAATTATTTTAAATAAAGTTTGGTAGTTTTTTGTTTGTTTATTGGACATGGAGCAGAATTCTGACTATGCTTACAGCAATAAGGCTGCCCAGAATCGACAGAAGGGACAGTAGGAACTCCTTGCTATGTATTAGTTGCAGTACTTGGTTGCCAAGCAAGGCATCTGGATTGCATGACAAAGTCATAACCCTTGCTAGTCTGTGTCATTCTGTCCTTCTCTAATGACAGCACTGCCTTGCAGGCAGGTTAATGATCCTGCTTGCTGCTTTGATCAACAAAGCTGGCTCCTCTCCCTCAGGCACCAGAGACTCAAACAGCTCACTTTGATTTCTGCTGTTTGACTTAGAGAAGGAGCATTAAAATGGCATCAGGGCACAAGAATAAGATTTCCTTAAAACTGAGCTTACAACTAGTAGAAAGAAAAAGAGCAGACAACTTCTCCAGATTTTAGACAGGAATCTAGAGATCACTGAAGTTTGATGCAAAATACACAAAACCCTCCTTAAATAGGAACCTCCGTAAACCCTCCTTAAATATCTAACATTAATGACATTTTTGCCTGTTTTTAATATTAAAGGCCTCTGCCTTTCCTCACCCTTGTTAGGTGACCAACTTCATCAAACATCAGTCCAATGTTTTCCTTAGACCTCTTTTGGGTGTTGACGTACTTGAAAAAGTATTTTTTATTGTCTAGCCCCACAGTGGCTATTGTCAACTCAAACTGAGCTTTGGCTTTTCTTGTTTTCTCCCTGCAGATATGAACTACATCTCCATAATCTCCCTGTGAAGCCTGGCATTTTTTCCAAAGATTGTATACTTTCTATTTCTGCAGAGGAGAGGTCTGGCACCTAAAATCTTATCTGAAGTTGTAGAATTGGCAAAGAAATTGTGATTAAAGTGTCTGTTTTCAGATTCCCTTCAAAAAGCAAAAGGATTTCCCTTAAAATCCTTTATATCCTCCCTCTCATTCCCTTTGTCCACACCTCACCCCTTAAGTATTCCCTCAATGTTTTAAGGGTTTTGATGAGTTCCAGCTAGACAACCAAATCAGATAAAACCTAACTAGCAGCTACTATGCCAAGCTGGAGGTAAATAAAAATAAAAAATAACAATTCTGCAACTGCAATTCTCTCTCTACTTTTATTCATGAAATTTAAGAACCACTGAAATTGCTAAAAATACCTTTTGTGTCACTGGCAGAAGAAATCTAGAACTGAAATTTTGCTAGGTGCCATTGCCAAAAGCTGCATTATTTTCTTCCTGCAAGATAAGTATCTAGCAGAGCTGAAAGAGAACACAGATGGAGGCTACAGGAGGCTTAACACCACTAATTCATGCATCACTGCTATTGGGCTTTGCTGAACATTTCATTAAGTTGCTTTCCTTCCAGTAGGCTAACACAATGAATCTAAATCAGATACCAATAATTTCATTAACTGGTTGAAGCTGGTTGGATTGGAACATCAAAGATTTGGCAAGACTAAATTAGAGGCTGTATATTTACACAGTGTTCTCTGTTAGTGAAGAATGTCTGAGGCAATGTTCATTCATTAAAGGAACTTATTGGACAGTAAAATTTATTATGTCTGTTCAAGTCAAGACTTTTTTCCAAACATTTAACAGACAACTCAAGTATGAAGAAAGGGATTCTACTACCGCTTACCCAAGAAGCACTATTCAGAAATTTGAAGTTATATCTTTGTCCTTCACTGGTTACAAGAAAAGTCTTCATCTTATAGTACTATCTTTCCTGGAGGGCAGTTTCCACTACCCACGTATAAGTGTTAAATCCATGTACGCTGGCTATAAAAATTGCTTCTTTTCTCTCCTAGTTGCAGCTGTAGATAGTAAGTTTTCTTGAGACTAATAGGATTGTCTGACAGTTAGAGAATTGCAGTACTGTTAAACCTGATTGCTCAGAAGCACCAAGAAGCTATCTTAATAGAATGTTCCCTTTCAGATCAAGCCTATAGTGTTATAGATTGAAACAATGACTCTTACCTTTTTATATATTACATTTCTTTGGTGACACTAAAGCACCCCATTCTGTGGCTATTATTCCCCCTCTAAAATAAGGATTTAAAAACTTGCAAGAAATTAGATCAACAAAAAAAGCATCTAACTACACCAAAGTTGCTTACAAAACTGAAAGTATGATTGTATTTGGTATTCTACATGTTCAGGCAAAATAGTACTTGTTTCTACTTTTATTTACCATGAAGAATATGTGTTCTGAGTTTCAAAGTTATTCTGTAGAATGGGTGCAAAGGATACAATGGATCCAGCTATTTGGTCCTTTAAATAATTTTACGCACACAGTAAGAACTCAAGATTCACTCAAGTTAGATTTCTCTTAGTATTGGTTTTAAGACCCTGCCTTCCCCTTTCCTCCAAAGTTCTGTTTTGACAAGCATCATAAGCAAAACAGCCCAGAAGACTCTCATGTACCTTCATTCATTGTCATACAACACACAATGAATTTGCTAAGGTGGGCATAAGATGCATGCAAGATATACCTACGGTTTAAGATTGAAACAGTTTCACTTCTTCCAGGATTTTCCCAGAATACTTGGAAAGTCTCATGAGAAGATTTTGCCTTCAAAAACAGCAAAAAAATAAGTGACTGCTTAGCAGCCAATAATGAAAAGACAATTACACATTGACAGCCAAGATAATGGCATTTCATTGAAATCTTTATACAAAATGAAGGCAGAAACCCAAAGAACTTCTCCATTATTATTTTAGTGCTAAACCCGGCACCCTTTTATTAACAGACATTTTCTTCAGTAGATATGAAATGTGATAAATGTCACCTTCTCCAGTTACTGAAGGCAGGCTTTCGAATAACCTGTAGATTAAGTTCAAGTGATTGTTAGGCAGACAGTGAGAAAGAGGGTCCATCTGACTGACACAGAATATACTCTTCATGCAGTAACTAAATACTTGATACACTATTTGTTCTTGATACACTATTTGTTCATCTGAGACCAACAAAGGTTCCTGAGTTACTTTCTTGCTGCCTTCCCAGTAAACGGTGTTTCAATTATTATGCAAGTCACAGAAGTCTGTTTTAATATTCTGTGCTTTCATTACTGTACATACAGAGAAGGTTTTCTCCTGGCATTTGAATAATGTGTCTATATCTAGCAGGTGTGTTTTCATTCCAGAATATTTTTAATAACTTCCTGAAAAATAATCAGGAGATTTGGAATAGAATGAGCTAGAATTATGCTGATGGGCATATAGCACTATGTTTAGCAGTGCCCAAGGACGATGCCGTACTAAAAAAATAGTATTAAGATCATAGCTATAATGATTACAGAGTAAGCAAGTCAAGAGAGAACATTCACACATCTGATTTTCAGGTCAGCACACAGCACCCATACACTGCTCTTTCTTGTCTTTTTGTGCACAGTCTAAGAGTTGAAGCATCCTTGGAACCCTTCACCGCTCCAGCTAGAACCCAGCTCCTGGATCAAGGGAAGCACCTGATTTCATCTTCTCAGAGAAACACAGTTACCATCACACAGATGTTCCTCCTTCAGGCATACAATTAAAATGATCTTCTTGCAGGCAATAAATACACATTCTTCGGGATCTTAGAAGCGAGGACTATCATTTGCATATAAAGTCTCCGTACTCCTTTCTCTCTCCGTGATCTGGCATTTTTTCTGGCAAGCATCTCAGTGAACAGATCCCAGATGGAGAAATGTTTCAATAAGCAAGCAACAGATGTATCCCACATACTGACAGAGCATACTTGAATGATATCACTTAGCTGGGAGGTTTCTTGCTCAAAATAAAACTCACTGCACGATTCCTTCTGCAAGTTCTCTGCAACCGGATGGTTCAGGCTGACAAAAATGCTGTAGAAAGATTAACTTAGCTGTGGTAAGAGAATATAGCACAGTTTTATATGAATCCAAGCCAACTTGATGACATTCATTTCAAATAAGCTCACATTCAGCTTTATGACAACCTGTGACCTCTAGGCCTTGCATCAGCAGGTGGCTCAAGTAGGCTGAATAAGGAAAAAAAAATCCATAAATGATTTGATTTTTTTTTCTAGCTCAGAGCTTTTTTCTAGCTCAGAGCTTTGGCCACCTGCCCAGTGAGCTCTCAGTTATTTTAAGTCATTCAGTTACAGCAATAAAAATACCTCCTCATTAATAAGATAAGAATTAGATGTTTAAGTGCCAGTTTACATTGTTAGAATTACAGAATATCACCAATCTGCTGACAGAAGAAACATCAGAATTCAACCTATGCCTTGTTTTGAACACAATCAAGATGATCTTATCAATGCCCAAATCTGTGAGACTGAACAGATGGCATGCTTACAAGAATATTTGGGCTCAAAAACATTTACTTCCTAAGATGAGAGGAGTGGATTCTCCCTTCAAGACAAGGACACTATACGCATGGTGGCCATGGGCAGCAGCAGCACTAGTACAGGTGGTAGTCAAGTTATTAAGAACTTTGGCAACAGCAGGAACCTCTTACAGTGAATCCTGGAATTCTTTAATGCTTGATGTTTTGTAACAGAGCTGGCAGTTAAAATCTGTAGACATCTTGCATACTGTATATCTCTCTGCTTTTCTCAACTTTGAACAGTCTACCTCTACAAGACAACTTTTGTGCCTTTTCTACAATCTCTGCCTATAAACCTATTTTTATTTTATAAGCCACTGAAAGGTGTGCTTCTATCCTAGTGCTGTACGTACTAGCTTGACTCCAGCAGCAGCATGGACTTCTTTCTCTACAAGTCTGGGCATAACTCACCTGGTGATTGTAGCAACAGAACCTTAAAACTAGCCTCCTTCCTGAGATCTTAAGCTATTCCAAGATATGTATAGTGTTTGGCACCTGTGTCTCATGACTTGCATGGCTTTATTAGTGACTTCTACTATTTCACAGGTATATGCAATCTTGTAATCATAAAAGCATCTTTTGAGGGGATGAAGCCAACACGGAATGTCACAAAAACATACATGTTTCAGTGCTCAAGCAAAGGAAAAGTCAGACAACTACCTAGGCAAGACATGAACACACTGACTCAAAGTTCTGAAGACTTAAGAAGTTTTATGGTTTTGTTTATCTAAAGCCAAGAACTAATGACCTGAACACTCTCCACATGTTTACTACTAGAGGATTTTACTAGCTGAAGCTGGGGAGAAAAAATAGTGGATACATTCTTTATATGGAATCATTAGCTGACACAAAGGTAAAAACACAATTGCAGCTGTAACTGCTATTCGAACAATTAGCACTGGCTATGCAAAACACACAGGCAGCTATAACGAGGTCTATTTTAAGAACATTTCTGTATGTGTATCACAATAAAGCCTGTGGATTTAAGAATAAGCATACACAGAGTATAACAAAGTTTTTTATTATTATGCAGATGTGCAATGCATACAATATTCCCAGCATATTTTGTATCATTTGCCCATGGAAGAAATTAAACCATTCATAATGAATAATAATAATAAAAAAAAGTCTAATGTGACAAGCACAGATTTTTACTTTATTATTTAACTGAACCATTACTGCTTCTATTACTAAAAACTTCAAGATCTTTGAAATTAGAATCACCTCTCTATCCTGGAAAGTAGAAGTCACATCCATAGTTTCACCTTTACAGCTTTACACCTTATACAAGTACTTACTCATACCTGCACATTAGCAGAATATTGGTCTAGGTATTATAGCCACCATATTTGCTAATCTAGTGGAAAGCATACATCCTCGAAAAATACATCAAAAAATTTGTGCTCCAAAGATAAATTTAAAACCCCACAGTAAGAAAGAATGTGGACATAGACAAGTGAATTGATAGCATAAAAGTTTGTTAAATCAAGGTTTCACATTTATGGAGGAAAATTCAAAACATAATGAAAATCTTCACACCCCATCTCAGTAAATCTCTCTCCCCCACTTTATCTTTGATTCACAGGATACGTATATAAAACAAAAGTTCTTCATTTAAATTAAACTCTTGAAGGTATCCTAAGGTACTTGGAGTAATTGAAAAGGTCAAAGCCAGAAATATAGAAGAGTTCAATTAGAAGTGCCCTACAAAGATCACCAAATCCAACTGCCTGACCAACTAAAAAAATTAACCAAAAGTTAAAGCACCTTAACGAGGGCATTATCCAAGTGCCTCTTGAATGCTGACAAGCCTGGGGCATCAACTGCCCCAGTAGGAAGCTTTTTCCAGTGTTTGACCACTCTCATGGTAAAGACATTTTTTCTAATGTCCAGTTTGAACCTTCCCAGCACAGCTTTGTGCTGTTCATAATACAAAACGATTTAAAATACCACATTACAATTTCTTTTAAAGTCACACAATTTTCCTTAAGTGCCCTTATTCACAACGGTTTTAAAAACATGGACCCTAAGCCCATGTGTAGACAACAAATAACTGACCAGATTTTCCACAAATGAGAAGTTCACAGAATATACCAGCAACATCTGCCATGTGTCTAAATAAAGTTCCACCTATGAAGTCAAATTACTCAGAGCAAAGTCTTGCCTTAGACTAGCAGATGCTAACTTCAGCAGTAAAACAACTGCATTTTTAATTAACTTTATTTTATTTTAGGGTCTTCATTACAGGATATAAACCTAATTTATAATGTTTCATTATTTTTGAAGTGCTATAGATCACAGAAGAAGCTCATAAAACAGCTAGCCAATAATGTACAGGTCTGATCTAAAATCCTTTTTAAAAAAACAAATGGTTGATCAGGCTTGATTAATGCTCTTACTTCTGCTGTAACCTATAGGTTACCCTAAGAAACCCCACCCTTTGTCTGAACCCACCTCACAGTCTTGTCATTCTAATCAGAGGACATTATAAATTGGTTCTTATCCCAAAATTTTACAGACTTCAATCAAATCTGCCCTTGCCTTTTTTCTAATCTAGGGCTGGGAAAACCAAGGAACTGGTGAGCTTATTAGATGTGCCAGAGCAGTCAAAACAAAGGAAAATAAAAGACAGAGAGGCTTTTAGCTATGACCGGGTTTCTTAGCCAGTCCCTCAAATGATGGAAGGCACAAGTGTTCTGTTAATCAGAAATCATTTGCTATCATCATTTCAGTTTTACATTCCTGAAAACTCTGGCTATTACTGTCTATGTTATTTATTATTCCTACTTATTTCAAATGTCTACTATACAGCTACAGGAAAATTTGATTAAAAAACAAAACCTGAAAAGCCTTGTCCAAGCAATTCTCACTCTATGACAGGTACTCAGGGAAGACCTTCAATCATAACAAAGCTAAAACTTGACATGAGTTAAAATGTTCAGTTTCTTTGAGTTTGTTTAGAAGAACAGCAGCAATAAAGGTGAAATGGTTCACTGCTCTGTTTTCATGCAAAATTTCATGATAAAAATTCTTTATATCAGATCTGCTGTCTGGACACTATCAATTAGCACATCCCTTGGTGTCATGGACAGCCCAAATTATTATTGAAGCAGTGAGTAAAGAAATGTTCTCCCAAACACTCCTCTTCCTGCTGTGCTTTACACTTTCACATATCTGCATTTCTCAAGAGAATATGAAGAGAACCAATGAAGATACACAAGATCTACTGAAGAGGTGTATGAGCTATCTTCGCTAGAAGAAGTTACCCAGGTTAAATTATCCAAAAATAGTAGCAAAGAATCCTGACTTAAGTCAAGCATAAATACAAGAATATTCTAAGTACTGAACAAGCAGCAGAGGATGCTACTGGTTTCCAGAAAGCAGATTACAACAGAGAGAACATTTGGCTATGTCAATAAAGCATATGTACAAGTACCCCATTTGTGTGTCAAGCTAGTTATATACTTTATCTCAGTTTCTCTGGTTTTGCTTTTCTCTCTAGGTTGTATTATCTTTAGCTTGGGAACCACAATGCAACCTTAGGAGCACACTGAGGTGACCAGATAGGAAAAAAAACTATGACCTGGTAGGAAGGATGCTAACACATTTTTATTATTATTATTATTATTATTATTATTATTTGGTTGGGCAGGAAAAGGTGGGGAGGAAGTACCTGGAAAGACTTTAAGTGGCACTTCTGATCAGTTCCACAAAACCCTCTGACTCTTCAGAGCCAAATTATTTGTTCTGAAAAACAAGAAGACACTTTACCTCAGCAAACCTGCTGAAAGATAGAGGAGCAGGATCTACAAAAGAGTCTGTAACACTGGAAACCAGCTTCCCAACCATTTTCCAGAAGTGTTGGACTTAAATTTGTATTCACTGATGCTCAAATGATGCTTCTTTAAAGCAGCTACAAGCAGTGCTTTTTGTATTATCTACGGGAGGTTTTCAAGCATAACTATAACTATCAAAGCTAGCATAAAGCAAGGCAATTTCTATTCTCAGGTTCTGCTAAAGCTACTGGACCCAGCGAGGGAGACCTAAAAGGATATGCAAATATCATATTACAGTAGATAAAGGTACATGAAAAGAAAGGATAGAAGTATGAAAAAAATATTAAAGCAATACAATATCGAAAAGGCCCTTAGCCATTAAGGACCTTAAAAGCCCTTAAAAAAATATGCTGGCTTCAGGAGTTAAGATTTCTAACCCCGATGTTCTCCATGCTCTTAGACAACTGCAGTTTTTCCTCATGAAGAAAAGTTTCCCTGCACCTACTGCTAAAAAGATCCCCAAATATATGTTAATTTTTCTTTAATACATTATCTATTCTATCACCATAGTCAGTGTATCTGTTGTTTGGTTTTTTTTCCTCAAAGACTGATGCAGTTGCAAATATCCCTGGATAGTTTTTATTAAGGACATCAAAGACTGTTTCATGCTTTGCCTTGTTACGAGGTTCTGTGGTGGTAGTGGATATTGCATTGCTTTGTGTAAGTTTCACAATGTTTCTGAGTTTTGATAAGGCCATTAATCACAACATGACTATGCTAATCTAGACTGCAGGAGTGTCCATGACAATGCTAAGAATAATAGCTCTTAATAAGGATTGTTCTTTGTTTAACACTTACCTGTACAGATTTTCTCTGTTTAGATAGTAACCTTTTTTTTCTGACAAATATGGGAGAAGTTGAGGAGGAAAATAACACTTTTTAGCAAAATTTCTTCTTGAAGAGTTGGGATAGGGCTGACCTTACAATCTGCTCAGTACCCCATTATGTCCTAATTGACCTCACATCCTAGCAAGTTCAGCAGCAGCTGAAAATATTCAACATCTGGCAATACCTGGACTTAAATGATGCAAGGCACTTGAAAATTCACAAATGAGAAGTAATACAAATAGCACTGAATTCTTCGCTCCTCTCTATGGTAGCTTGACACCATAAACCTTCTGCTGACTGCTAGTACTAGTGCGAAGCAAAATGCTGTTTCCTTTCAAAATAGCTTCTGAAAGATCAACACCTACAGAAATTAGCTTGCCAAAGAGAACAATTTAGTAGCGTTTGGCAGGCTGCTCTTCTTATTTCATGTTTTGATCTTCACTTATGTCCCAAAGATTTCAGTATGGACATTTTGTTCACTACTCCAATTGGGTAAGCATTCCGCCTTTATTTACCCTGCATCTCTCCACCCACAGGGATCACATACATGTCTATATGCATATCCATGTATGTAGCACAAAGTCTGTGCTTCAGTGTTGGGAAGTGGAAAAAAAAAAAAAAAAAAAAAAAAAAAAGAATCCATTTTCTTCTTCCAGGCAAGGCTTGCTTCCTTCATAGCAGCTACTGCCAACTACTTTATTTTAGATGCTGAAGTACAGAGATTACTTATCCCTGGGTAAAGGGCAATCAGCACTTCAGAGGATTAAAACCCAGCAGGTGTTAAGTGCCTCATATAAGAGTATATAACTGCAGGGCATAAGAGGGGCCCCTTGCAAAAAAAGCATACAGCGAGGTCAAAACAGAGCGATTTTTCTTCAGAACATTCTTCCACCCTCCAGAGATTTATGGTAGGCAGACTTCCTGAGCCAAAAGTGGTGCCCAGGCATTCTGGAGCCATGGCTAAAGTTCTGTAGCAAAGAGTTCAATGCATTTGCACAAAGTGGCTTCCTGTCTTCGCTGTTTACTTCTCCCAGCCTTCCATCATTTGACAGAATCATAGAATATCCTGAGTTGGAAGGGACCCATAAGGATCATTGAGTCCAACTCCTGGCACCACACAGGTCTACACAAAAATTCAGACCATGTGACTAAGTGCACAGACCAAATGCTTCTTAAACTCTGACAGGCAGTGCCATGACTACTTACTTTCCTGGGGAGCCTGTTCCAGTGCGCGACAACCCTCTCGGTGAAGAACCTCCTCCTGATTTCTAGCCTGAACCTCCATCCAGTTGTGATAAATAAAGCCTAGAATTAAATTGCTTTTTTTAACTATTAATAGCATTTACACAACGTACCTAGAGTTTAACTAGCACAACAGTTAAAACACAGATCCTTCTCTGGCTCTCTTATGGGTGTGATTCTGTTCTCAGGCAGCCTAAAGTACATTCATTAGCTGTTGTGACTGGAAACAAGATTAGGTCTTCTGCCCATAAGAGAGTGAAAGTTCCTGCACCATTTCATGAAGCAATCTCTAAAGTAAGCATAAGCAGTATTATGATAGACTTAATTTACACTAAGTGCAGGTGATCCAAAAAGATAGGTGACAGAAGTCACCTAGACCTAGATGCCAGAGGACTGAACATAACAGGTCAGATAAAAACTCTGACCCAAACTTCTGTGTAAAAATTACAACATCCACTCATATCTAATAGGATATGGTAACAGGAAAAAACAAACTTTAAAATGTTATTTGCATATCTCCCAGAAGCACAGGAAAAAATTGAAGTAACCTAGAATACAGAGAAGACCAAACCATTGACAACTGCTGGCTTAACTAGAATCAAGACGTGCTCCATATTGTTATTCCTCTGGAATGTGAACTTTGCTAAGCAATCACAGTTTTGAAATTTGCCCATCAGTTGTGTAGTTCATTCTTTCCTAACAGCAACAACAGCTAAAAAGAGAGAGGAAGAAAACCCCAAGCATAACCTTTTATTCAGAGCAGTACAAGTGTTTATGATAGCAGAGTACTCTTTCTCGAAGTCAAAATCACTAAAAGCTACACAAAATCAGAGATTACCATGACTGATCCTCCTCCTGCTTCCCTTTCAGAATAATAAAATGTGCTATTTAAAACCATTTATTAAATTTGGAAAAAGGGAAGGGTAAGAGCAGACCTCAGAAGATCTCAGTGTAAGAGCAGACCTCAGCCTTTTCAGTTCTGAGATCCCACCTCCAAGTACCCACGCAATCTATAAATAAAACCAACAAGATCATGCAGTGACAGAACATGAGTCCTAGAACATACTTCTGTAACTGTGAGCCAGATTTATTCAGATGTAACCTAGAATTAGAAAAATAGCACATGGCTAATTGCAGCACCCCTGAAATTCCAACACCTTGTTTTGAAAGGTTAATTCTTAAAAAAAAAGGGGGGGTAGAGGAGGGGGATAGAGATGGAATAGCTTCTCTAGGGCACACAGGGAACTTGGTTCAAACACAGCCACTCAGATTACTTTCAAAAATGGACTGTGTGCCATTAGCTAGTTGCATATTTTTATTTTATTTTGCATTTTCCTCACACCAGATAGTCTTCAGTCATGTCTGTTAAAGGAAAGAAGCTTTTTTTTTTTTTTTTTTTTTTTTTTTTTTTTTTTGAGTTCTCATTATAGACCAGTCTCTCCTGCCAGGCTTGAAAGAACTCTTCAAGCCTCCTCTCCAGCACCATCATCCAGCTCTGAATTTATTTCAGGTGTAATAATTTCATAACCTCATATCCATAAGGCTGTTGGTCCCTACATTTGAGAGTGAGGTTTCTTGTAAGGACCTAAGGCAGAATATTAACATGCCTTTTAGGCCCGCTCTATGTTAATGAAAAGAGAATAAAGACAGGAATAAAAGTAGCATGTCTGGAGAACCTCCTTTTTAGTATCCTTGACAGATGCTGAATTAAGTCAATTCCTCATACACTTCCGGCTTAGGCTGAACGTCTAATTCAAACTTCACCAATGGTTTCTTGTCTTTATGATTAAAAGCCTTTCTGGAGCAAGGGGGAAGAACCTAACGTTCCATACCCAGCTCTCCCCTATCTCAAGCCTGCTAAAGAAGTAAAAAGAAGATAGTTCTTTTCTCCCCCAGAAAATGCTTTTTTGCACATACTGCTCTCAGCCATATTTGAGATACTCCAAATAACACTGTAAGAATGTTGACATTATCGTGTCTTTGTATAAGGAAAAAGACAACACAGGAAAGCTTTGCTTGAAGTTTGTGATCAAGTGTTTTTCATTGCTATTAGAAACTGAGGTGTTTATGTTGTCGATCCTTTCAGAAGCTTACTTATAGCCTCTTGCTTGCACTCTTAAGGCAAAGCAGCATTGCAAATGGAAACTGAACCCAGAGTCCCGGACTAGAAAATCGCACCATGCATCTTAAGTTTAAAGTGGGCTACGTTCTTACATTGTGCAAAAACATTATTTCGAGTGTTCAGAGACTAACGAGGCTCCAAACTCAGCACTAAGTTACAGCAGGTGCCTCACCCTGAGGCGGCGGCGCGGGGCGGGACTGCGAGGGGCGGCCAGCCGCCGGCGCCATCTTGTGGTCGGTGTCCGGATCTCCCAGCGCCGGCTCGGCGGGCCGTTACGAGGGGCAGGGTCCCCGCAGAGCTACCGGCCAGCAGGGCCACGGCGCCCGGACCCCGGAGGCAGCTCCCCGCCTCGTCTGAAGGCAGCCCAGACACGCACAGCGCCAGGGAATCCGCAGCAGCCGCGGGCAGCAGGCAGCTCCCGATTCCTCTGGGCGCCGCGTTGCTCCACCTCACCCCCGGCTTCACGGCAGCGGGGCCGGAGCTGCCCGGCCTGCACGGAGACATCCCCCCCCGGGACTCCGGCCAGCCATGGGGAAGGGCCTCCGCCTTCTTCCGAGGAACAGAGAAGCCCCCATCACAGACATAGTATCAAAATTTAAAAGCAAAACACTCCACTTTTACTGTAGGAGTTAAAAGAGGGGTAAGCTTGTTCCCACGCCCTTCCTTTCTTCCCCAACAACCCCCCCACTCCCCCCCCCCCCAAAAAAAAGAAGAAAAAAATAAAAAGGAGTAGCGTTTTAAAAGGCTTTTAGCAACAATTCCAGGTTGCACAGCTGCTTTCTCTCCCCCGTGGCTCCTCTGATGTCACATTTGATTCCATCTCTTCTGGATCCAGAAGTTCCTCCTGGAGCTTCAGGTACAGCAATGAAACCTCCAACAACCTTCTTGCTCATGACCATGCTTCTTTTTGGAGCAAACAAACAGGAGCCCTTCTTCAGAAGTGCTCCGTGCAGCTGGGCAGGTTCCCTCAGCACAGGGCCAGGTGCACCTGGCCAGATGGCCGTTAGCCGGGCTCCTCGCACCTAGGTGCATGTGCCATGCTGCCTGCCCCTGCCTACAGGAAGGCCGCCATTTACCTGCACATGAAGGCAAAGGTGGCTCTGCCCACCGCAGGTGTTGAAAATGGGGCCTTTGACACTCTACAAAACACAAATTGGTCCTGTAGAGACAGCAGGATTTATCTGAAAAGATCTGCAGTCACTAATGTGATAATATCACTTGTTACTACCAAGATCTGGCACAGCAAAGGTGCTTTCCTCCTGGAGTTTCTTTAGGTCACAATTTCCATTGCAAACACTGACTTCCAAAAGTCCACTACCCTTGAATAAGAATGCCATACAAGCACAAAATAAAACTCTGAGAAAAGCAACTAAAGAACTAGAACAGAGGCCCAGCTTCACACCTATTATCACTGGATTTACGAAATTCCACCTTTCACCACCAGATAATGTGTCCGTTTAAAAAATGGCATCTTCCAAGCACAAAGCAAGCAAGGGAGGTGCACAATATCCAAGGGTCGGGCATGACAGAACGGTCACTGCAAATGAAGCCCCCAAGGTCACTGCTCTGCAGTGGCAACAGGACTGTCTGCACCCCAAAAATGAAATCCTCATTTAATGATGGGAAGTGCTCTATGTCCTTCCAACAGCCAGGCACAACTCCATGACCTTAACAAGGTGGTTCATGTGCTAACACTTGAACACAGGTGATGGCCATACAGGGCCATATCACCCTCAGCTGGGAATCATCTTAACATTTTTTTTTTTCTGTCACAGTCCCTATACTCTCCAATATTTTGATGATTGCTAAAGATCAGTAAAAAATGATTACTTTTAACTCTGAAAAGGAAAAAAAATGCACAAGGGAATTTGAAACAACAGTAAACATAAGACCTATTTTATAGCACAAAAGATATTTCATAAGAAGGGGAGAAAGCCTTTCAATTGTGAAAAGTA
Organism: Oxyura jamaicensis; assembly: GCF_011077185.1. Lineage (NCBI taxonomy): Eukaryota > Metazoa > Chordata > Aves > Anseriformes > Anatidae > Oxyura > Oxyura jamaicensis. Next base: position 63,029,780 of record NC_048897.1, read on the forward strand.
ATAACAGAGAAAGATGCCACTGCAGGACTACTGCTGAAAGATATTTAAGAAAGAATCAGAAAAGATAAGTAGCCAGCTTTTGGGCAGCATTTCACTCCCAGGGTTCCATCCTTGTGGATCGATATAGTACTTACTGTCAGCACAGATTATGAGTTACTGGTGTTGCAGTTACAATGGATATCAAATGCATTCTCTTCAGTATTCTAAATTAAAATTGGTGTGCAAAGACTGTGGTCAGAGTTGAAAAGGGACATAAGCAGCACAGTGCTATGCATTTCCAACACATTAATTATGAACATGGGTAGAGAGCTTCATCATGTCCAGGAGGCCAGTGCTGGCTTAAGGGGAATTCCCACCCTACCAAGTTGGCATTTCCATCCCTTCTTTGGTTCTAGCATCAGAATCTGTCAAGTTTCACCAAGAAACGATACCAATGATAGAAGCAGCATATGGAGGAAGAGTGGGAACTAGGTCCTTTTAGCAGTAAAAGGCAGCTGTGAAACTGCCTTTTCTCATGCCTGGAGAATAGGAAGGAACATTTGTTGAGACAGCTGACACCTTATATTAGACTACCTAACATGGCTGGGGAAAAAAACTAGCAGTTTCAAACCCTCAAGCCCTCCTTCAAGATACCTATCTGCTGAGGAATGGATTTGTCAGAGATGGCCTGTGTAACACTGCAAAAGGCACTTACCCGTCAACCAACCAAAAACCTGGATAATTCTTTTTGCCAGAAAGAAAGTGGAAATGACCACGCAGCTTAGAACTTGGATGATTTGTTTGTAAGTTTGTACTGCAATTAGTATTAAGTTACTTTGTATATAGTGAAACTATGTCAACTGGAAACTATAGAAAACTTGCAACAGAATATTCTTAATTTGACTTCCTAATATACTCTCCTGAGACTCCAGTTTTGTCTCCAATTCAGACTGGTAAGTGAATAGAGCCTGTCTTTTCTTGTGCTAAGCAAGAGAAACAAGCTTGTGCTAATGAGTGCAGATTGGGTGTTGTCACCTTCCTCGTATTTCCAAGAGGGCCATGCAAGTAAAACAAACAGGAAAATATATAATTTGTAAAATGTACAAAAGCTTTGATTTGGTTAAAGTGTCATGATGGTCAAGCCATAAACAGTTTTTCATATGAACAATGCCTGAAACTTGGTAAATCCTAACCTTGACTCAGTTAGGTGAAAGCTACTGTCTCAAAGGGGAAGGTTCTTTCAAAGAGCCTCTTAAGTGCATGAACTTGTTCTTCCAGCTACTCAATTTCACTTCTTATCTTTTGCCTGTCCTCAAGGTTATTCAGTTCCTCTTTATTATACCATAATTCTCTTGCACAGTAACAATGTTTCCCAGCGGTATACCAACACCAGGTTTCATTACCAAACTCTTCATTATTGCACAAAGGTTAAGAAAATATCACATGCATTTGACCCTAAGAAAATTCCTTGAAGATCTCTAGTGGCAAACTCCCTCTAGCTTGGTAATTCCACTTAAAACACATATTTTTCCATAGTACTACACCAACATCAACTTACATCCTTAAATCCCAAAGCTTCATTATAATACTCAGTCTGTTATTTATCTTAAATTTTTAAGAACAGAATAATGCATTATAATGCTACAGCGAGAGATACTTGCAGAAAGATTTCTCCAAATGCAGCGTGTATATCCTAATGTTTGCGTGCAAGCAGGAAAAAAATGTTCTAAGGCAATAATAATTTACCAGCAGTAAAAGGGAGAACAGTTGAGTTGTATCAGAATCAGACAAAAAAAATATAAACTGATCTGAAAGACATTGGTTGGAATAAAAGCAACACACAGAATCTGATTCCAGCAACAGCAGAGATCACAAAATGCTATTTTAATTCATTTAATAGGAAGTAAATTTAAAAAAAAAAAAAAAATCAGTAAGTAGATATCTCTATGTAACACTCATTAAAATACACAAGTGGATATGGATTAGTCACCTGCATTAATCAAAAAGAATGTTTCAGTACTACCCCAAATTAAACAAAAGGCCTCTTTAGACTTGTGTTGCATGCCAGGTAGTGAGCATGACCTCCCAGAAGTCTGGAAAGCTGAAGGAAGGAATACTTACCTGCCAGAACACCCAAGGGAGGGAATATTTTTGGTCCAGTCACCACCTCATTCCTAGAGATGGCAAGCAGAGGATTTCTCACAACTGACGTGGCTTATCGGAGCCCCAAAAGCACAGAATGAGTAAGGTATCACTTACTGCATTACACAATTATTGAAAATACAAGGTACACCAAATTCATTTAACTGCTACTACAAGTATGCAGGGAGGACCAAGTTCTTGAGTTGTTTCCTGATGCTATTAGATGAGGATCATTGTTCACTCCTTCAAAGTCCCCAATTACCATGCAGAACCTATTTCTTTTCTCCAGTCAAGAACTCTATCACGTCCACATTGGCTTCAAGCCTTATTTGTGGCTTCTTGTGCCATATCACCTGTCTTTTGTTTGTTTGTTTTTCCTGCTTTGTTCTATTCCTGGCACATTTTTAAACTGTTTTATTCTACACAAATTAAAAGAAGGTTAGATTATTAAAACACAGTTGATTTGTATTCACAGGGTCAGGTCTTCTTTCTAGTATGTTTTCTAAAAGGTATCTGGCAAGTTTATTTGGGGCATCTCATCCTGAAAGGATTGTTTATGCTGAACAAAATAGTAAGTAACACAAGGCACACATTTGTATCTGAAAGGTTTTCAGGAAGCTTTATTTAATTTACTATTCTGTATAGTATATATATATACACATATGTGCAGATAAGTTTAGAAAAAAAACAAATCACCATTCCAAAATGAAGAAAATTAGTAAAATGTTATGAAGCAGAAAGAATACAGTATTACTGAACTAAGATTTTTTAAATACATGTTTATATGTTACTCAAAAATAATTTACGAAGCTATGAAAAGTGTAGCCAATAATTAATGAGAAAATACCAGGATTAAGACTGTGCATATTATATGTCTTTATTACATGTACATACACTATTTCTTCTATGTGATCCATTCCTTATTCAGAGTTAAGACAGATTGCTCTCTTACTGAGATGCTATCCAGTATTTGATTTTGATCTTATTTGTTCATTGGACAAAAGCCAGTACTGTACTCAGCACACACTATTCCAGTACTGCTTTAAGGGAGAAGTATTGGACTTCAGTGGATATGAATCTTCCTCCTTCTCCTCTTACATACTAATGATTTTTGTAGCAGAGATAGGCCACATCTGTACCATGCAGTCAATCATAACAGGAGTTAACTCTACCATTCCAGTAACTTGACCACAAACACAGCCCACAACAGAGGATAAATTAACCAAAGACAGGCTAGAACAGCACCACAACCCTGCTGAAACACCGGACGCCCAGTACAGCAAATCAGAGCTGACACGCTCTCCTGCTTGCTGTGCCAACATGGCCAAGATTCCTTCACGGTGCTGCAGTGATGAGGAGAGGGTTGATAGGCACTTGGTTTCAAGCCTGGTTATTACAGGGAGGATGAGATCTACAGAAAATTTTATGCATTTAAACTCTTTGATGAAACACCAATTTTGATACCACTGACACCTACAAAGCAAAATATTTTAGACAAAAGCATTATTTAAGGAGGAGTAGAAATTACATCGAAATCAATCTGCTTTAATTAAAGAAGTGGTTTAATCCAAATGGCATTTCTACTAGAAGGGGTAAGATTCTTCAAGAGAGCTGTAGAAGTAGAGAGACTTTTCTTGGTTTAGAACACCAGAAGAGTTGGATAGACACTGAACAGTGGATATGATCCTGTCTGAATGAAGTCCCAGATACCCTTGATCAGCAATCACTCTTGATATAATGACATACAGTATAAATTCAGATATTTTTTTTTTACTGGTAAATCTAAGATGTTCTCTTCTTAATGTAGTTCCTTCAAACATTCCTTCCTTGCTTCCTAATAAACAGACACACATATCTGATAGCCAACAGTAAATTATGATCTTTTTGGACATGTGACAGAAGACTCAGATTAGCTTTTTCTCATTCCATTCAGTGTCAAATTATAGGGGCCAAACACCAGGATTTAAACTCAATCTGGCAGGGAAACTATGAGAGTCATGTCTTTATTGGCAATGTCTGTATTTCACGAGTGAACATACCCAGTTATTAAAAATGTTTGAGTTAATTAAAAAAAAAAAAAAAAAGTGTAGGGAATGCCATGTTCATGTTTAATATATTTGTAAGGTCCTAAATAATGATTTGTATTTTTGTATGTTATTCAATTAGTATCTTAACTATTTTCAGACAATATATTATAAATTAAAATAGGAACTGCAAAAGAAAGGCTGTACTCAGTAGATCTCTGCATATGCTGAGAGAACTCAAGGTCAGCCTGTAGCACCCAAATCATTTACTAATTCACACAGTGTTTCACAGGCTTCTTATATTAGCTTTTTAGCTTCTTGGTATTCTGCAGTGCTGGAGAGCTTAATGGATTTTTCTCACTTGTCTCCCATGCCTTAAGGGTCTCTAGATCATTAATGATCAATAATCAGTTTAGATAAGAATGATAATTCATACAATTCAAAAACATATATGCTTCCTCAATGGGTCTATGGTATTAATCACAAATGAATTCACGGTTTAACCCTCCCCTGGGTAATAAATGCCATATTTGAAGAGCACATTTTAAAACCCCAGAGATGCTAGCTTTCACAATTCCATAATAATCACAACACGTATTTGGTTTATTTGTCCAAATACTTTACAAATATGCCTCCTTTATTGACTTTACTAAGATCCTGAGCTCTAATTTAGACCTTTTGACTTCATTGTTTATTTAGCTACCAAAGCAGCCTCTGCAGTTACAAAGGTGAATATATTCTCTCAAGATGCTACTCAGTGTTGTGTAAGCTTGCAAATAAGTCCAAAACAGGCAAGATCCAAGAACAGAAGAGTCCTTATCATCCATACATTTGAAGCCAGCTTCAGTCTCTGCTTTATGTTCACCACTCCTTTTGCTCTTCATCCATGGCTCATTTATGCATGCAATAACGATAGGCACGGATGTAGAATTAGACCAAATGGGAAAGGAAAAGGCATGGAGTAAGCAAGTAACAGCCTAGGAGGTCAGGCAGTCAATTCCATGTAGGAGGAATAGACATGAAAATGGACATCTAAGGAACTGATTTCCTTCATATGTTACACATACTTCTTGCTCCTGCATATGCTACAGACGTTTCATATACTTATGGACTCTGTCTCCCTCCATCTATCCATCCTGCCACCTCCTATGTATGGGAGACCTTCTCCAAAATTGCTTTGCCATGCACACTCTACATCATTTCAGACAGCTGGCCATTTGCTCCCTTATCTGACCTGATTCCAGCCAGAAACATCATAATTTACTTCCCTAATGACTCCCAAAACCACAACTTTTCTCTTGTTATAGACTAGAGAAAGCAAGACAGACAAAAGTTATCATGGGTGACACTGCAGAGCAGGTGCAAATGCCCGGTATAGAAACTGCAGTCACCTTGAACTACTTCAGATAACTGAAAGAGTAACTGGGAAACCCAGCATTTTCTTGTTTCTCATGTTTCTTCAGTTCTAAGGGAGAGCTTTTCACTAACAGCTTATCTGTGTGCTCAGAAATTTCAACCTTTATTTTCAAGCTTACCATCTTTTGAGGGATGGAAGCCAGGTTCATGGTCTACCATTCCCAGCATCCTTTCTAGAGACATTTTTGTAGGCAGGCCAATTGACTTTGGCAATTTTCCTACTTTTGTTACATTTAAATAACCTAATTACAAATTCAAACATTCTTTACAAGGTGCTCTTCAAATTCTTTCGTAACCTTCTTAACTTCCTGGTTACATTTGATCTGGCATTGATTATGGATTTCCTGTTCTCTTCTGGAGGACAAACTTTCCTTTATAAATTCCATTACTTTCTACATGACAATTACCTTGATTTTATATTGAGCCATAAGGTTTTTATCAGACCACTTTTTAAAAAATAATTCTATTTTTTATTTTTTCCAAATTTCAGCGCAGAGTTTGTCTTGACTTCTAATACAATACTTTTGAGAAGTAACTAGGCTGCCTCTAGGCTTCTTGCCTTTTAGCTCCTCCTCTAATGCTTTTTCTTCCTTTTGACCTATTGCATCATTAGTATGCAGTTCCCTTCATTTAAATTGAACACTTGTATTCTGGGTTTATTTTGTTTAGACTCTCCTGCTGCAGTGTTAACCTAATTGTCTTGTAATTGATATCACAGATCAGCTCTCCTGCATACTTCTTGAGCTGGCCCTGTGCACTAATCAGGACCAGAGCCAGAATGGTATCTTTTCACCTGAAATTGAAAACTGGGAATCTGTTCTGGGAATCTGTTATTTACTACCTCCTTACTTCTATGTACTGTCATAGATAAAGCATTAATTCTGTGTAACTGCAACATCCCACTATTACTACCTGTCCTAAATTTGCAGGTCTCTTACTTAACATCACTGATCACTATCCTGTATCTACATCCTGACTGGGGGTGGGTGCAGTAACACAATGCTAACGCTACCTTTTAATTATTAGTGTGATACTTCCACCCACAGGATTTTCATATTGTCTTCTCTTTTCCAACAATAATTTTATTCTGTTACATTTCATTTTATTCTCCATAAGCAATGTCATGCTGCCAGTTGCACATCTCATTCAGCAGACCTGTGTAAAGTTGATAGCCTGAGAACATCACATCCACCATTTACGTCTTTCTGCAAGGTCCCTCAGCTGACTTTTGTTAGGTCAGAGGCTGGACTCGGTGATCTTGGAGGTCTCTTCCAACCTAGATGATTCTGTGATTCTGTGACTGGCTGTCAGGTTTGTCATATGAAACCAAGCATTCCAGCTCTCCCTTCTCATTTCTCAGGCTTCTAGCACTGGCAGAGTGCACTAAGTTTTGCCCTTACTCTGTTGCCAAGTATATTGGACACGCTGTCAAATGACATCAAAAGGAGTCTGATTTGTTTTTCCCACTTACTGCTGTAAAGCTGTTTTCTTCCCAGCCTTTTCAGCAATGCACTGACCATTAGCCATGGCTGTTTTGGGAGTCACAGACATCTGACCTTGGTGCTCCTCTACTTTTGTCAGTATCCTTCCCATTTTTAGCACTTTTCAAGTTTTCAAGGCCAGCAGCCTGGCTTCTTTTGAATCAAGATTTCAAACCTTCCTTCCTGTTCTTCTTCTCCTGAAGCATTCCCCAATTCCTAATGTGTGTGTATCTCTTATCCTAATACCTAAACCAAACAACTTATAACTGGATGTTACATTAATTTTCATTCATGACCAAAAACTGATCATCTTAAACTCCCAGACTATTGCAGACTAGACTGCTACCACAGCCCAGAATCTCTAAAATGTTCAAATATTGTAAAAGATTGCTAACAGGCAGCTGACACATTATTAGCAGACAACTCAAGTATCCTATTTATCTACAGACAGTGCAATGCAAGTTCTTCCCATACAACTATCGTTTATTTCCATCATACTCAGGAGAATGTCCAATAGGGAAAAGGGATTGTAATTAGTCCCATGAAGGCTCACTCATGCCAAGTTGTTCCAGATGATTCTGAGAGGGAGAAAAGGATGTGGGGAAGCATACAGAAGCTGGAGAATAACATGGTGTTAAACAAACAGCTCCTATTTACAAAGTTCAGATAGATAGCAGACAAAAACCACATTCACCGGTTCGTTACACTCAGCTTATGGAAGACGAACCTCCTCCAGCATACGTGTAGAAGGTGCAGGTAATATAGAAGTGAGCATCCCAGAAAGTTCCTTAAGAGAAGAGCAAATGTATTTTATCTGCTGCACAGCTGTGTTCTCATTTGGACCCTAGCTTTGTGAAATTGCAGGCACTTACAGCAGACAGAGGAATGACTATTAAAGATACAGCATCTATACAACGGCATACCACAAACAGTAACAACTTGTAGGCAACAGCAGTTCAACTTTAAAACAGAAAATCCTATCTCTGCATCTCTTAAGAAAAAATGCTGTTCTTATTACTAGAGTATGCAAGTTATTTTGCCCTTCTTCAGTTTGCCCGTTTAGTTTGACTTGGAGTTATTCATCAGACCATATACATGGCACATGTGATTTACAATGTGAAAGGTATGCAGTAAGAAACCTTAACTCACCAGAAAGTACACAGTTTGAAAATGTCCCATCAACTCCCAGAGCTGCTCAGTCATAGCAGCATGTTAAGTGTCAGGGGCTAGGTAAACACTAGAAATGAGAAAATTCATGCTCCAGATTTGCTCAATATGTGGTCTGAAATATCTGCTGCAACATAAAAATGATTTCCATAGCAGTCAGATCAGATCAGTAAAAAGAGGCAAAAGAATCCAGAGCTGCCTAACAAGTTCTGAAAGACAGTGCAAGTTAATTGTCTCATTGTCCTCATATCAGAGGAATGTCATAAAGACTGCATCACACCTGGACTAGGCAACGCCATCAGCTAAGATGACGACTGAGGAAAGGGTAAACAAAACACTGGTTGTACATTCTGGTGTGACAAGCACATTAATCCTTGTAAGAATATGCCACAGATTCCATGACAATAAGAACTACAGTATTTACGACTTTGAAAGCAAGTCTTTGTCTTAGTGCCATGGTTTGCTTCTACGGGCCAAGGATAATTAGAAAAAGTGTTGCAAGAAAGTGCCTCAATTGTTTAAGGGATTATGTCATTAGGATTGATTCATGTATGGCATGAAGTCTGAAAATGTATTTGGAAAGTGACATTTTCCAGGCCAATAACTGCCAGCAGCACTGGCTGTTTTAAGCAATGGTGAATCTGAAGCCTATAACACAGGAAGGCTAATCAATTTTCAAGTGCTCATTATGCAACAAGAAAATTTATCTATTGATCCATAGATTAAAGTAATAATAATCCTTGCTCTTTCCCCTCAAGCACCATACACTTAATGAAAATATGCAATTTGGTGTGTGTTGCCTCTCACTTGTATGGCCAGCATATAAGTTTTGACTTCAGCATGTTTCTTACCTGTATACCCTAAAGGAAGGATTTTCTTTGATATATGCATATTGATTTCAAATAATACCACTGCTGTCTTGAGGAGTTTCCTGAGTTGGAGGTTTCAGCAAAGTTTTCAGTCCTGTAATATTCATTTTGTCCACAATAAGCATTTCTGACTCTCTCAAAATTAAGTCTTTAGGAGTCTCATATACCCCTCAAAGTTTGCATGCTGTTTGTCCTGAAACTTTCTGTGACTAAGAAACATTGATAATTCAATATACTGGGCATTTTCACATAGTTTTTCCCTCACACCTTACTTTGTCCAGCAGAATACCAAGTTTCGCATGCCACACTGAATTCTCCAGCAGCAAGATCCCATCAACTCATCTCTGTAAGCTCTAGTATTCATGTGGCTGGGAAGTGAGCTACATGAAAGTGAAGCACCCCAATTTTCTGAGATTGCAGCTTACTCTGCAGAGCTGCTGAATTTACAGATAATATAATGCCAGCACAAAGAAAGCAACAGCATGAAGTGGTGAAGGCCAAATTCTCTGCTTTCAGCAAGAGCCCAGAAATAAGCTACATTAAAGTGACAGGTCACCACTACCTAAATGTTTCAGAGTAAATAACATTGCCCAATAACAAGACCTCACTTTCTGAGTTCCAACCTGTGGAAATGGTATCTTCAGCCATGACAAGAAATTGAAATATTTGAATAGCAGATTTGATGGCAAAAGATGCAGCCCATATAGGTCTTCACACAGTATGTACCAGATATAATGACTCTCTAATTAGGTCTTCTGAAAATTTCACTGGTGATGCAGTTACAAAGGCACACCAGAACCAGGCAGACTTTTTAAAAATCAGCAGAATTCAGTTTCTTGTTTGATCTTCAGTGAAAAGGAAGGATTATATAATTCACTGCAAGTTGTGAAAAGAGCCAGTTTAGGACAGACAGTTACAGAGCAGCCAAGTGAGGAGGCAGAATAGAAGAGGATTTAAAAACAACACTTTCTAAAGATGTATTTTGATGTATGAAATGAGACACTCAGAATTCAGAATACCTTAGAATATTACCACAGAGTACAAATTGGTCATATCTGGCATTAGAAGTTAAACACAATTTTGTTTATGCTCCTGGCTTTCAAAAGTGCAGGGAATCTTACTGCCATCCCTGAAAGATTTTCTCTAAATAAGTACTGGAAGACTGATTCAGATACGGAAGTCAAGTGAGACTTGTGAATAAGACTAGGGCTATGAAACATGACTTTATTACACCCAGACCTGAATTTTCCTTTTTGAGGTATTTATCTTCTCTTCCATCTTTGCATCATTTATCAGTGTATATACAAAACACATTTTGAACCAACTTTTTTTCCTCCAGATTCTACTTTCATATTACACAACAGACTCAATCCCAATGTTTTCAATGGCTGCCTAGATAACAAAACTGCAGACACTAAGCTCGTTGTTCCAAGCAGTCTTACGTGTTTCATAACCAACAATACTGGTACAACCCAGTCTGCCACAAGATCAAGAGAGATTCCTGCTTGCTCTCTGCAACATCCTAATTGCACTAATTAAAATTGCACTTGATGATGCAGATTTGTCTAGCAGAACACTGGAGGCAATGACACAGGCAAATATTAGAGAAGTGTCAAATGCAAGGAAAGGACCACTAAGCCTCTCTCTGCAATCACATGAAAACAAATAAGCTCTTTACACTCAATTGTTCCCTTTCAAAGTGCTATTGCAGAAGTTATACAGAAGTTCTCAATATTTTTTTTTAATCTTATGTAAGCACAAAAGGATTCATCCTGACATTATGTTTGAAACCCTGCTGTCTGAGTACATTTCTCCACATTTTGTTTTTGCATTCCCTTTCCAAGATGCTCAGCCAGGTCTCCCATCAGTTATACCCATCAAAAAGAAAAAAAGAAGAAGAAAAAAAAAAAAAAAAGCACTTTCATAAAGCCTGTGCAAATTCATCATTCTATGTGGCAAATGTGGCATTCTATGTAATAGTAAGCTGATTTTGACAAAACTAGTAGATCAGAATAACAAAATTTAACACCACTGAAGTTGTCTGTATTGCGTAGGGAAAAGACTACTAGCTTTAGAACAGAAAGCACAGTACAAATGATTATTTCTACTTGGCTGTGCAAAATGACTTGTGTGAACAGAAGGAGTTTGGCTGTGTTTGTCAGTTTAAGTTAACATGAAGGGACCTTTCCTTTTCTGTACCTGTTAGAAAGCAAGCTCCAACAAGAACTTTGCTTTCCCAGAGTCACCCCTCTGCTCCGCTTCATACTCTGGCACTGTTCTTGTGCAGCTCATAAGCAGAGCTTGGAATTCTGCACAGTATGGTCAACTCTACCAACTTCATTCAGATTATCTCCCCACCTATGTTAAAAAACAAACAAACAAAAAAGTTAACTGCCACTACTTAAATCAATGGTTGCATAGTAGAGCAACTTAAGCATCACATCAGACAAAAAACTCAATATATTTCTAAGAACAATGGCACTTCTGTTCCAGAGGTAAGCATATAACCAAGGAACAGACATGAAAATCCTCAAAGTACAGTGGTGGTAAGGCAATTTAACCAGTGTGGGAAAAATATCCTGGGTAGCTGCCAAGAATATTTGATTTCTCCAGGTTTTAAATTACAATTGCAATTTAAATTATAATTTTAAAAGACTATCATGGACTTTTCTTTTAAAATGTTTTACTCAAAGTATAGTGCAGCTACCTTGTTAAACAGCAGTGTAAAAAACAAAGCAAGTTTAATATTAGATGACAGCTCTTCAGAAATATTCTCATTAAATTTGCTCAGAGCACCAGAAACACGTTTTATGTTTTAAAAATTAAGTTGCAGGGAGACCTTCCTCCCTCTTACTATATCCTTGAGGATCTATGAAATCTTTTGTGCATAGAAGTATGTTAACAAAGCAAATGCCAACAAACTGCCTCCCCTCACACAAGTGATTGATTTATCAGTTTAATAGAGCTGTAAATTGAGAAAAATGTTCCCCAAACCTTAACAGTGAACTACAAAGAAATAATAGGCAACAAGCACTGATGCAGAATTGAAAATATAAATACTTGTGAAATACAGCATACGTTACATTTTCCTTTCAGTCAGCAGCCCATGGAGAATCTGACCGCTATGATTTTGAGCTACATGACACAATCCTTCAGTTCTGGTGACAGGGCCTTGTAACATTAATGGGGGGTGCCTTTGCTTTAGTCTGTAGGGAGTACCTACGTGGTATTCATTACATTTGGTTCTGTTTCAAACAGAAAGGAGCCAGTACAAAGGAGCTAAAACCAGCACTATAATGCATTAAAAAAAGAAAGAATCCTCCAGCCATATAGCTAAAATGAAATTCTTTGCAGTCAGGAGACCCCTACAGATAATTACTTGGTGTTTCTACATGCACTGGAATTCAGAAAGCTAGTAATGTCTATAACTGCATGAAAGAGATATAAAGTGCTGTTAATATATTTAATTCTTCTACATTTCCCAGAGAATTCCTTTAGCACTTTTCTTTCTCCTTCTAAGTACATCAATATCATACTACCTGCCTTTTTTATTTTTTTAAGGCTCTATTTCTGGCATATCATGCCATTTCTGTCTAGAGTTTCTCCTTTAGTCTTACTATCCTTGCAAATTTAACAGGACATTGCTAGTTAACTCCTCTATACTGCAAAATAGAGAAAGCAAGCTACACTGCAGAAGGATAGAATGTTACCTAGCAGCCTGCAGCAGACAATTACCAGTTGCACACAGGCTTGAGCCTAGATATGTCTAAGATAAAATAAATGTTTTCAAGAGATAAATTATCTTATTCTTATATTTTTGTAAAACAAGTTTTTCAGTAAGCCCTCAAAACTTCATCCATTATATGAGATTTGTTATTTTTAGGAGTTATTAGAACTAGACAACTCAAGGCATTTTGGAGACAGAAGTTGGGCTGAGGAGGGTTTCAGTTTAGTCCAGTATTCTGCTCCAGTTACTTGAAAATATTTGGCTTGGATTTTTTTGTCTTTGTTTGTTTTGAAGCATTGAAGCAAATATGTTTTTATTGAAAATTATAGTAGGTTTTCACTGAAAAGGGGGTGAGGGAGATTCCAACACTGAAATATCATTAAAATATAAGTCTCCTTTTTTGTGGTTGCAACTATTTTGTCAACTAAAAAGTTCAGTCTTTATTTGAAAAGAATAAGCATTTACCTGAAATATTACCAAGCATTTCTAAGCCTTTCATAACTGGAACTCCATATCTGCATTTTGTCTTTCACTAAATGCTAACAATGCAGCAAGGAAAAGGCCCAATGCTAACCATGATCCTGCAATATCTCTGTCACCAGTGAAGATTCTGTACGCCTTCAAATCCTTTCTCAGAAGCTGTTACTTTAGAAACAAGTCAGTCGAATCTTCCAAATGCTTGTCTTTAGTCCAGGGCAAAGAAAGTGACAAGAATCTTCCAGAATTGACCACATGAATATTCATCTTTTGTTCCTGTCATTGTTTTTGTTTTTAAAGCAGTGATAGCCCTCCGTATCTGTTGTAATAGTCAAGAACTCATGCCATTGTGGTCTTTGCCCTGTCTCCTGCTGCAAGGCAAGAGCAAGAGAACAGAAAGGACACACAAGAACAGTGAGGAGAAAGTGGATTCACACCATCAGCACATCACATCCAACAGCTTGTTTAAACTCTGGAACACCTTTTAAAGATTGACCTTCATTAGCTCTTGCATACTCTGACCTCTTCAAGGTCTTTAACATGTTAAACTTTATCAAGTTCTGTCTTTTCAATATGATGTCAACTCTCTAACCATTCCTACCACAGCCTATAGAAACTTTTATACAATATTTAAGTCCGAGCTCTGCACTTACCAAAAATAGGAGGCAAATAATGCCAATCTGCCTCAAATTCAAGAACTTGTTTTTACTACTGAAAAAAATAATAATCAAGAAGTCCCCAAAATGCAAGAGCTTGTCAAAGACTATTATGTTCCAAGTCAGCAGTCTTCTGTATTTAAAATCATTCCAATGTATTTGAGTGCTAGCGTTATTGACATGGAAATGGTTCACTCTTCTAATACTCTAGGAGCATATGCATGTGCAATGTCTACTGAATTAAATGCACTACGTGTTTAACATGCATTAAATGTTACTGAAGAATCAAACGCTCAACTCTGAAAATTTACAGCTTTTCTATTTTCCTTGCCTTCCCTTTCTCTATTACAATTGAATCAGCAGGCTGTGCCCTCAGCCTTTCTCTTCCAGAAAAGAAAGACAAATTTATTTTTATACAGTGAAGATAAACACGATCAACTTCAATGAGAAGACTATATCCCATGAAATTAAACTTGTTTACTTGCTTCAGTCTTCTAAATTATTGTAGCAACCTGAGACAGAAAATGATCTACCAAGCAGAGCTGACAGACAAAAGTGATGTGTGCCCCAGCTTCACAGTGATACAGTCTGCATATGCCTGATAGCCTTGTCTACTGCTGACTCACAGAACTACATTCTACTTGGAAGCAATATTTCAATGCAGCTGGCATCAGCTTCTCTATTTTCTAACACTTTTGTCTCAGTACCATGATTAAGAGCAATTAGTTAATGAACTTGAAAGGAAAGAAACTCAGTTCAGTCTAGAACCAGTTTACTGTAAATTTAGCAGTTTTTCAGAAAAAAAAAAAAAAAAAAAAAAGTCACTTTCCTGAATCAACATACACATTGGCTAGACCATTAAGAATTTAGAATCTCATTTCAGCCTAAGGAGGGGAAAGAAAAAAAAACAAAAAAAAACCTTACTGAGCCAAGCCAGTAAATAATGCTGTTCAGTATGGTCAATAAATAACCAATTTAGGTCAGTTCCAAATCCATTTACAAATAATCATGCAGGCATTAAGCAGTTTTATAATTGATACCTAATAGCTGCATAATAATACATTTATTAGAGTTAATAATTCCTGTTATGCTAGTAAATGGGCTAGCATGGTTCATTATCATCCCTAAGAGTCTCTTTATGAACTAAAAGGGAGGCTGTCAGGGAGTGACTGGTATACAACATGAACATGGCTTCTTTAATGCACTGTTCCTCATTGCTGGAGAATAACGTTCAGATGTCACAGGTCTGTTGTGTCATGTCATAATAGATTTATTTTCCCAAGTTATCTCTGAAGAGTCCAGTGACTGCAGCACTAGAACATGGAGAAAACTAGAAGTCTCAAAAAACATATAAAAAAAGGTATTATCTATACATACTTTATCCAGCCTATTTTTTTCCCCCATGGTAATGTGCAAAGTTGATTTTCATACATTTGTTCAAGTCTTCAGATTCTCCCCTCACACTGATAGCCTTCAAGTAATTTGCTTTGCAGTTTGAGTTAGATACAAAGTTGTTTCCATTCTGAGTAAGGTGCTCAGGACAGAAATGGAGCAGGAAAAAAGAGGTTCGTCCCCCCACCCCCAACTCTTCTTTGTTCCTCAGGCACCAGATGAGGCTTCCTCCTACAACCTGGCTTTGTTCAAACCACCTTAGCACTTTGTTTCTCATAACCCCTTGCAGGTCCTAGAAAACAGTTGTTGCACGGTTTATGCCAGCTACATCCCTGTCTCACCTTTGTGCTATTTCTCTTATGCTGCCATAGGAAATAGGGCTGGTATGAGCCATTACATTAGTTATCCTTTCCACTCTTTGAAAAATAGCCACAGGCAAGGATATTTCTTAAGCCATTTCCTCTCTGCCTTTAGATCCAGTTTATATCAGAGCTGGCAATTTTGCATACAAATCCTTCTCATTTCATTTCTAGAAAAAGTTCCTTGGCATTGATTATGTACAGATCCCATTTTTCCCCTACTGTGTGCTAAAACTTCTACAGAAGTGCTTAAAAATCCTCCCCACTCAAGCTTCTCTTCGTATATCAAAGTGGAAAAAAAATATATATATATTATATATTAAAAACTGAAGGTCACAGAATTTTGAGGCAATTTAACTGGTATACTGAATGTAAAGAATCTAGAAGGGAAAAAATATCTGCTATTCTCAATTGTCTTAGCTAAATGCATCTGAAGTAGATGACTAACAGCTCTTCATGTCATCAATGCAGAACATCAGCAGTACCCTGGACACGGCCTAGTCCAGCCAGAAGTGACCACTCTGCTGCAAGGGAAGTGACTCACCATCCCTCTGATGCCTTGTGGAACCACCTTGGGTGATTCTGAAGGGAATTATCATATTTTTACTGACAAGGCATATAGAAGATATTAAAAAGAAACAATACTGCATCAATGTCAATAGCACTAGAAATGATTTGCTTAATCTGCCAGTAGCCTGAGGTAGAGAATGTCACTGAAAGCTTACCTTCATAATATTGCATTTGCAGCCAAAGCCTTGTCAGATGGCAGTCTCATTTGTGGTTTCATGTCTCTAATCTGCCACAGAAAAAGTTTCATTAAAAGTAACTGACAATACCATTCCCTTCCTTGTCACCATCTTAGCCTGAATCCCAGTTGATTACAGACGTATTGAAATCATCCAGCTTGGAATAGATTTTTTTCCTTATCGAAAAAAATAATAATGAATTAATCAAAAAAAGTGTTCAAGCCCTGCTTGCCTAAGTCCCAGCAAGGGGCTACAGTGGCAGTACTATGCACAGACTAGCTTCATGGCCAGGCCAGCAGCCCCACAGCTCCGAGCTGTGCTCTGGCAGGATCTGCCCTCCTACTCATCCCACCAGCGAGACACAGGCACCAGCTGGCAGTGCACTCTCCGGGCATCCAGGCAATTGTCCAGACATGTTTTGTATGGCTTGGCCTGTTTTCTCCCATCCCCATAGGCTTGAGATAGGAAACTGAACAAAGAATATGAAATTCAATGGGAAGAGATATCCCTTGATGTTCCTTCCTGTTTTGGGAAGGCAAAGAGTAGGAAAGGTTCCTTGTTTGTTCTTTTTATTTTTTTTATTTTTTTTATTTTTTTTTCCAGCTAAAACAGAAATAGGATTTTGGCTTTGTTTTCTTTGCACGTCAATGCCACGAGCACAGTAAAACAGCTTTCCTAGGGCAGGGCGTGGTTTTTCACTTGCTACTTAAGGTAACCTGATTTTTGAGCTAAACGCTGCTCAGCTGAATTGATTTTAGTGGAAATTCTGCCTGAGTGAACAATTAGCTAAGCTGAAGTTGAATGAGCCCCCATTTTATACATCCTATTTATTTTAATCTACTTTTTCATAAATTAACAGTGGTTTAAATATCAGAAGCTTTTAAATAAGTAACAGTCAGTAGCAAAGCAATAACAGAGAGAACAGCTGAATGAGGAAGAAAATGAGCAGAAAATATCAGGATGGTGACTTACTTGACTAGCAAGTATATTAAATAAAACATGCTCCCTTTTTGTTTAAAGAATAATGCTTCTTAAAGATGATTCCAGAGTTCCTCACAAGAAACGTGTTTATGAACTGAAATAATTTTGCTGAATTTAACAAGTAGTCATCAGTCACTCAAAATATGTCCCCCAGAGAATCAAACAGCCAGGGAAACTTCACATAACTCTAGAATTTATGTGCTGAAAATATGCATGAGGCAATTCAAACCAGTTCTAGAATGTTTTAGGCCATAAAGTCTGCTTTCAGCTATTGCAGATCATTAGCTCTGCTTTACAAGAAACATTGTTTTACAGGTTTGTAACTCAGCTATAAAAATGTGCTCCAGGCTGAGGCTCAGTATAAAAAGGTCTCTGCTAAAGGGTAGTTTTTTCATCACAACTTTTATCTACTTTGTTTAGCTATTGTAGGCATTTTTTTAAAATCTCCTTCCACTGTAAAATTTTACCAGTGTCAGGAGTCTATTTATCCTCTAAAAACTCCAAGGAAGAGAAAATTAATTCAGATTTTGAGTATGCAAATACCGGAACTATGCTTTAGTTGGACATGGTTTTAGATTTTTAAGATAATGTGAGAACACATTTTTACAAGCCGTCATTTCCTGTGAACTTCATACCCTACAAAAGGATTAATTTAAAAAGGCATGTGAAGTGCTAAAAAGTATGGTCAGGGACAACACCAATCATACTTAGATTATACATAAAATGAAAAGTTTTCAGAAATGTTAACCAACTGTTGAAGCAACTTGCTTAGATTTTCTTGTGAGTAAAGATTCTGTTGTTTGTTTTTTTTTTTTTTATAAATAGGTGACCCAAAGCTTGTACAAATTTGAATGCCTGACAGAGAAAATAATCTTCACAGATCTCCAGCCTGCATTACAAGTCAAGCTATACAACTTTAACAGGAACTGGTGATCTCAAAGTCTATGAAATTATTAAGAACTGGATAAAGAGAAACATTCTTGAGAAAAGTGTTGAGAAAAGTGCTGTGCATACAGATCTATGTTCAGAACAATATTATACAATACTTCAAAACAATCAGAAAGTCAGCTCATGAGATTCAGCCTAGCACTGTGTATAAAGCTCCACCTTTGCAAACACATGATTTTTCCAGTTCGCAGGCAAACACTTTTAGATGTATTTGGCTAAACATAATTTGAAAGAAAAAGCCAGGCTGAAATACCTGTGACCCTCCCAACTAGCTTTGTATGGGCAAGGTTGGAACTAGCTTCCTGTTCTGACATTCAGCTCAGTGATCATCACTGAAGTCAGATTTATGGCAGGCAAAGCACAGCAACTTTAGTTCAGTTTTATGTTTAACTATTTGGCTCATAAAAGCTAAAGCTTAAACCATAAGCAAAAAAAAATAAGTATAGAATTAAGTTACATGAAACTACGGTAAAGACAGCTTTTTGTTTGTTTCTAGCTACTGTAGACATGTTTTTTTCCCCCAGTCCTATCCAGGCCAAGTGAGGGAAACGACCATATTTTGCTACCTTTCTGGACAGATGAGGCTATACTGTTGACTGGATAGTGCTATACAGTAAGTATACTTCATGAAGGGCACGTGCCTCAGAGACCCTGGACATCCATAGCACGTACACACCGTAGTTATAATACCATGCTCTTCATCATTTGAGAGTGAAAACTTCTGGGCTTATTGTTCATTTACTATGAATTTTTTCTAGGCATAAATGGTAGAGTTACAATTTCCAGAAACAGAGTGCATCTACAAACTGTCAATGTCTAAGACAACTCAGAGAACACAGTTCTAGTTCTAATGGTTATACAAGTACTTCAAAGTAGATTAGCTTTTTTTTTGCTCCCCCCTCCTGAGATTCACAAGAGACATCTTCATACATCTTTCAGAATCACACTACCAGTGTTAAAGGACAACCCACTCATAAGCTGCTATTCCAATACCCTACAGTAATATTTCCCTGATGTTTTCTACCAACCCTCAAAATACCTTGTGGCCCACAAACACAATCACCATATAAGTCTTCATGGATCAATAGTGAGATGCTTACACCTTCTTAAACCAGCAACGTTATGAAGGCCATTATGTACCTCCACTTTAGCCTAATTTTGGCTGACAGCTCTTATCAGTCCAGCTCAGAGCAGTAAACTAATCATTTTTAGAAAATCCAGATGGGCAATTCATGACCTAGTTGACAATAGTGGCTCAGAGATCTTTGGGTAGAGGGCTCACTTTAACCTGTTCCGTTAAAATACTGGCCATACAGGTTTGACAGATTTACATGTGGGACTGTTCCCACAAATTGGAGTGCTGGACAACACTGGGCAGAGACTGTCCCACCCTGAATAAAGGAACTCAAGTGCAAAGACAGGAGGAGCAGAAAACATTCCTCATTCATTTTATTTCTCATTTCTGTTGATTCTGTACATTGTATCTGGACAATGTTTTAAACTACCCTGTTATTAAGCCCTTTTCTACTCAGTGAGGAGGATATAAATTTAATCACTAGGATGAAGTTACAGCTGAGTTAAAAAGCTCAGCACCACCTGGAATGAGAAGCATTTATCCAATTATCTTTCAGAGGGTGTTTTGCACAACCACCACTCCCCTAACAACAAGGCTAAAATGACAGTGGTGCATGCACTAAAACACACCCTTCCGGCTTAATTCAATTCCTCAATCTCATCAGCAATGGAATGCAAGTACAGGCTCTATTTGTACTGATGTGAACAGACACACACAAATATAAATGATTCATAGGAGAGACTCAAGGACCTATGAGACAGTAATACTATATCTAATTTTGGAAACACTCCATGATTTGTGTCTTTTCTTTCAATGTCAATGGAAATAATAAAAGTTAATACCATGTGTACCGATGGTTCCTGGCAGTTTTGACCTTTAAAAAAATAGAACTTGGATTTACAGATGACAAGATTCACTGCAAGTGCACCACACAACAGTAAGCTTCTGACTTTTAGCCTCACTTAGATTTACTGGAATACCCTAGCCAATACAGTAATATTTTAACACCAACAGGAAGTGAAGTTTTACTAACAAACATCCCTTTCTGCATTTTTTTAAACCAGTAACTCCTGAGACCTTTTTCTACCTTTTAAATCATATTAACTAACATGATGTAAATTTGTAGCATTTTCTCATAAGACTCATTAGCATTACACATTGTAAATCTAATAGTAAGGCCTTTTCAGTTGTACACATAGTACAAATATAAACATGAAGAAAATGTGGACTGCCTGATAATAAACTTTAGTGCCATTAATGACTCCTGAATAACTAATTTAAATGCTTATCCAAGAACGTTTCCTTTTGAGTGTACTTCCCTTACTAAAATTCACCTGAGTTACAGCTGTAAACATGTTTGTGTAACAAGTTTGTTGTATTTTGAAGAAATATGTTCTGCTTACTCAATTTCTCAATGGAATTTCTCAAATCCAGAACACTTACAGCTTCTGGAATTTCTCAAATCCAGAACACTTACAGCTTCACAGTACTTAAAGCTTACAATTCTTAACAATTAAATATAAAAAATAAGAATCTTACAATTCTTACAACCATTAACCTTACAGCTAAGCACTTGCATTGCAGGCACAGACAACCAAAATGGCTTCATGCCATCATGCATTTGGCAGTATTGCTGTGGGGTTCAACTGTGAGACTAATGGTTAAAATGACATTTTTAATGACATCTCACTTGTACATTGGGACAGCAGCTATCACCATAGATCTACAGGGCATTTGTACACCAAAAAGAGCAAATCTTTTTTTGGAAATCAGTTATTCTTCATACAGGATGCTGATTTTACAATCAATACAAATAAACAAGGTTTGGACTAGATAAGTGATGCAGCATATTGAACCAGACCTGGCAGTGGCAGTTTCAGAATTTTATTTTCTAACCCTCCTTCACCCTTCTCCCTCCCTGCCCCTTTAAAACAAAACAAAACAAAACAAAACAAAACAAAACAAAAAAAAAAAAACTGTTCTCTGAACTACCTGAGACCTGGAGACAGAGACACCTTCTGTTCTCTTCACACAAATCATATGAATATCATACTTTTTTCTTGACATGTGTGGCCATGACAGGAAGTGAATAAAAAGTGACATTCCTCTTTCCTGCCTGCCATTATGCCCCCATTCTGGTTCCTACAGATAAACAGTTATAATCAAACTCAATACACTGTGCTGCTGTGGTTTTGTTTTTTTCTGTCTTTTGTCAATGTTTACCATGTATTTGATACAGAAAATCCTGGGCACTGGCTCCTAACATCCAAAAATCAGCTGAAAATCCTGCCTTGCTTGCCTGTATCCAGAATGTTTTTTCAGCGCTTCATATTGCTTTGAGCCATTTACTGACCATAGTCCGTGATCCAACAGAAAGCTCTTTCACACATTTCTCCCCATTCAGTGGGGAGAAAATCTATTTTATTGAAAACAAAAGCTTATTTAACTTTTTGCTTTGGCACTGTACTACTGAAAGTTTTTTTGCCTTCATAATATATCATAATATATCACTGCTATAATTTATTTACAACAGAATTTGTTCCAAAGACCAGTGATTAAAATATGCTTTAGGCTAAAGAATCATAATTTTTCAGATCTTGCTCAACTAGCTTTTCCAAGGTATTATGTATGTGATATTTTATTAAAAGGCAACTTGAACAAAACAACTTGAGCAGTCCAGAAAGTTTATGAAGTCCAGCTTCGATTCAATTACACTGAAAACAATGCATTGCATATTTCTATACATCTGAATTTGTTTCTAGTTGCTGCCAAACTTCAATTTTCTTCCAGTTAAATACTCTCTCACAGTCAAACCTGAAAGAACTCCTAGTACAGCATGTAGCCTCTGGACTCCCAAGTCAGCAGGAGGTCTCTCAGTGACTTGACTATGCTTTAAACCATATCTTATAAAAGACTGTTGAAAGCTAACTTTCCTTTGCTATAGTGTGGCCCCAAAGGCCTCCAGAACTAAAGTACTAAAAAAATAATTTTCACTTACAATGTGTATCATTTTTTATGTATTAAGGCACTTTTAAAGTAATTTATAAATATTTAAAATGGGAGTAACTTGATCTTGATAACTGAGTAAATATATGTGCAACAGTAAAAAAAAAAAAAAAAAAAAAAAAAAAAAAAAACTTTGTATCTTTGACTGCTATGGTCAATTTATGTCCAATCATCAACTGCAAATGAAAAAATATTTTCAAGGCAGCACCTAACCATCTCAACGACTCACAAATAATTTTTTCTTTAAGCCTCACTTTTTTAAAAGAGAGACAGATGCCTAGCTTCAGAAAGACAGGAAGTCTAAGGGAAGTTGGTGGTAACGTTGCATTCAGAATTCAATATTTAAGCACTTGTCCAAAAAGATAAGCCCAGCAGTACCCTATTCATATTCCTAGAACCTACTTGGATGTTTCTGGAAAGTTGCATTCTGAAAGAGATAAACCCCAAAATTCCTCTTTATTTTCATTTACAGCTGCATCCCTGCTGATATCACCATTAACATCAGCAGCAGTCACATAAAACTGTCTTAGTTTCAAAGGTCTTCTGGACATGGTGGGAGCATTCTTCTGTACCATTCTCTGGCTCTGTAACAACAGCTGCTGCTGGTTCAGCAAACATAGTTCATACTGGTATAAGACACTCAGCAGAAGATGAAGTGTAACATTAAAACAAAAATTTTAGTAGTAAGAAAATTTCTGAATACTAGTAAAAAAAAAAACTTAAGGTAGTATTTGAAGGATGATCATGCACTCACTAAGTTCCAAAGTTACGGTGTTATTCCCAGTGCACACCATATTTCAAAGTTCAGCAAAATACCATGAAGAGACCTGAGATTTCAGAAGCAGCATGCAAGATGCCAATCACTACACAGGTTTTTCAATATTTGTACTTCATTGTTACGAGGTTCAGTAGCTATTTTCTTAATTTACCTAGCCATTTCTGTGCAAAAACCCCAGAATAATATGGATCTAATATCTGCTTCTGAAGCTTAATCCTAAGAACTGAAGAATGTGCTGGTTTCTGATCAGCAAAATGTATAATAAGCATGGTCTTAACTCTGTAGAAGACCAATGTTTTATTGAATCAGATTTTGAGTTGACAATCTAAGTCAAACTTTGTTTAAAGAGTTACAGTATGACAATACTATGAACAATCTTTGGACATGTCTAAGAAGCAGAAATAATGTTTCTTATTTTTTGCTGGTATTTGCTCATTTTTGTGTTATAAAAATAGGTTGACAGCATTGCAGCCATTAAATTTGAGAGTGAAGGAACTTCTGAAAGAATGCTTCCAGAATTGAATAAATGAAATTGTTTAATAACATCCACTGTTTAATAGATAGTGGGTATTACTTAATACTGAATTAACTGTGTGACAGAGAAAATATCATTGAGAATTCTGATTTGATTCTATCCCTTAAGGACCAGAACGTGCTTCCCTAAGAGATGACTGCCAATGCTTATTCCTTGATGTGTGTCTCTGACTACAGGTAGTCAGAACTGTCAGGCTGAATTACAGGTTTAAACAGGATTATAAAGTTCTACTCTACAGAGGTAGCAACTTTAGTGGTTCACATTCAGAAACAAAAAAGGATAATATTGTTTTCAAGGCACTGCTTAGTCTGAGCCAGAATATAACTGAATTATATTTTAACCTAAAATCAGTCCCATAAAAGTAAATTAATAGTTTTTGCAATCTGTTTCACCTTCTGTAGCATGGCGCTGGGGAACAGATCCATCTCTCTCTTTGTCCCATGATATTGACTGGCAAGTAGAGATTGCTGAAAATGCAGGCCACATCACTATCTTTATATTATTCCCTTTATAGTAACACAGAAAAAAAAAAAAAAAAAAAAAAAAAAAAAAAAAAAAAAACACTATAGCCCACAAAGAGATTATTCCTTTCTTTTCGTGACTGAAAGGTAGCATACCAGGCACCTACCAGCCCCTGTACCACAGAAGAAAAGAGACTACTAAAATAGATGCAAGAACCATCAAGCAAAAATAGTAAGTAAGGTAACAAAAGTAAATATGTAAATTATGGAAAGAAAGCTAAAACTCAATATGTTGCTTTTGTGAAAGTCTGTGCACGGTTTTAAAAAGAGTAGTTTTTGCTGAATGTTTAATTATCTATAGACTGTCAAAGAATAATTCCAGACCATCTGGTGCCTATTCTGTAACTTGATCTAGAAACCTCTAGCTCAAAAATAATCCCTGTGGGAAGGCACAAACATACCACAATCTCATCAGCAAATTTCTGATATATAATTTATATAAAAATATGCCATTTTTACCTCCTGGGAAATCAGAGAGAAAAAGAAAGAAAAGCAAAGCTTCTGGTGAAATACCAAAATATTAGAAACAATGGGAGAAACAAGGTATTTCTCAAAAGATCAACATCAAAAAGGAAGGTTTTGTTAGACCAAAAAGCCTGATGATCAGCTTTAGTTTCTAAATATTAAGAGATGCAGTTATTTGACCATGTCAGATAAACACCGTAACAATGAAGACAAACCCGAGTTTTTACAAGAAGCTTAAAATAATACTTACCGTACTGGCA